>NC_042969.1:32984402-33119402 GCF_901001165.1 Salmo trutta | reverse complement strand
TTGAATCTTGTTTTGTTCATACAAATATTTACACACGTTAAGTTTGCTGAAAATAAACGCAGTTGACAGTGAGAGGACGTTTCTTTTTTTGTTGAATTTAGTCTCCTCCAAAGCCTTTTAGTTCCCTAATGTGTGCATGGATTTAAGAGATCTCTCATGAATTGATCAGAGGGCCTAGGTACCTTTTATATAGTTTGCAATTTGGTAGATTGATCCTAATGGGGTAAGAGGAGAAGGGTTGGTGTCCAAAATGGCACCCTATTCCCGATAAAGCTAGTGCACTACTTTTGGGCCATAGGGTGTAGGGTGCCATTTGGGACACAACAGGGGGCCATTTGCGGTGTTATGGAGATGCCAGGAATTCCCATTAAGTAAGATTGACCTGGTCTCTCTGATTGGTTCTACTCTGTTCTATTCTCTGAGCTGCTGGGAGAATTCATAAACTACTGAGGGATGGAGCGAGGGGGTGGAGGAGAGAAAGAGAGAGAGAGAGCGAGAGAGAGAGAGAGCGAGAGGGAGAGAGAGAGAGACAGAGAGAGAGAGAGAGAGAGAGGGAGAGACATCAGGCTACTCTCCATTGACATCCTGTTCTGTTCAGTTCTCTGTCATGTAGCCTCCACTCTGACTGGGGAGATCAATATGACCTTACCTCCACTGCCCAGCCAGGCGCTGCTCTGAAACCTAATTACTGATATTCAGCTACAAAGTCATCATAGTCAGCCTGTCAATATCCATCAGGGATCATTACTCACCTAATGAAATAGGTTATTTAGGCTGCTTCACTGACACCAGGGCTACACCAGGGGATTTGGCTCCAGCCATCTCAATTTGCCTCTCTCGCTCGTTCTCTCACTCTCTCCCGCTCTCCTTCTCCCAGAAGCACTGACCTGAAAAAGGAAAATTGACAGCAGAAAAAGGGGGAGGATGGATATAGAGTGTGAATTCTTCTGCTGTTGTTTTAATTCTGTGGGTTTTTGTGCTTGTAGCTTTTTCAACTGCCAACCACCACACAGTGCCAGATAAACAATATAACAAAATCCCCAAATCCCAAACTAAGTTGGAGTCCTAGAGGCCACGGAATTCAGAACCACGCACAGGGATATTACAATACTATAAAGTACTGTACACCACGTTCAGGGATATTACAATACTGTGATGTATTGTACCCCACAATAAGGGATATTACAATACTATGAAGTACTGTACCCCACAATAAGGGATATTACAATACTATGAAGTACTGTACCCCACAATAAGGGATATTACAATACTATGAAGTACTGTACACCACATTCAGGGATATTACAATACTATGAAGTACTGTACACCCCATTCAGGGATATTACAATACTGTGAAGTACTGTACACCCCATTCAGGGATATTACAATACTGTGAAGTACTGTACACCCCATTCAGGGATATTACAATACTGTGAAGTACTGTACACCCCATTCAGGGATATTACAATACTATGAAGTACTGTACACCCCATTCAGGGATATTACAATACTATGAAGTGCTGTACACCCCATTCAGGGATATTACAATACTATGAAGTACTGTACACCCCATTCAGGGATATTACAATACTATGAAGTACTGTACACTCCATTCAGGGATATTACACGTCTCTTAGTTTCTTAGGTCCTCATACACCCCTAAAGTTGTTTCTTTGGTTTTGGTTCTATGAATTGTACTCTCTACACTCTCAAGGTTACAGTTGAGGGTTTATTTGTTCTCACAAAACCCTTTTCCCTCTACTGCAGAACCTAGTTCATAATGAACACTTCACAGACCTCTTCTCGTCCAAACTCCCACTCCCTTTCGACATTGTACAGCAAGCAGACAACAAGGAGAACTGGGATTATGGGAGAATGCCAAATGTTAATACAGTCAATAAATCAATAGGCTCCTGTAATTGAAATTGGTACCCATCTGGGGTTAGCTAACAGTCAGTGAGTGAGCCAGCCAGCCAGCCTTCACTCCTCTCAAAAGAGAAACACTGACCCCTTCAGGACAGTAGCGGAACTGCACACTCTGTCACGGTTTCACAGCCCCCACCCGTTTTAGTGTTGATTAATAAGGTTAATTTTACATGAGAATACTGGATGTTAATGCTCACTGTGCCACCTTGTCTAAGAAATTACCAGAGAGGGCAGAGCTGCTGTTGGGTTATCAAACTACAGCTACAGCACGCTGACGTATTCATACAGCAGGCCAGCGGTAGGCGGCCCTGGTCCTGGAGGACCGCAAGTACTTCCTGTTTTTGAAGAAGACCAGGTGTCTTATTGAATTTATGCAATCACTGAACTGATCGATTAGCTCAGTTGGTCAGGTGTGATGCCTAGTTGGGACAAAACCCTGCAGTAGCTGTGACACTCCAGGAACAGGGTTGTCTACCCTGCAGTAGCTGTGACACTCCAGGAACAGGGTTGTCTACCCTGCAGTAGCTGTGACACTCCAGGAACAGGGTTGTCTACCCTGCAGTAGCTGTGACACTCCAGGAACAGGGTTGTCTACCCTGCAGTAGCCGTGACACTCCAGGAACAGGGTTGTCTACCCTGCAGTAGCTGTGACACTCCAGGAACAGGGTTGTCTACCCTGCAGTAGCTGTGACACTCCAGGAACAGGGTTATCTACCCTGCAGTAGCTGTGACACTCCAGAAACAGGGTTGTCTACCCTGCAGTAGCTGTGACACTCCAGGAACAGGGTAGTCTACCCTGCAGTAGCTGTGACACTCCAGGGACAGGGTTATCTACCCTGCAGTAGCTGTGACACTCCAGGAACAGGGTTATCTACCCTGCAGTAGCTGTGACACTCCAGGAACAGGGTTATCTACCCTGCAGTAGCTGTGACACTCCAGGAACAGGGTTGTCTACCCTGCAGTAGCTGCAGCACTCCAGGAACAGGGTTATCTACCCTGCAGTAGCTGTGACACTCCAGGAACAGGGTTGTCTACCCTGCAGTAGCTGTGACACTCCAGGAACAGGGTTATCTACCCTGCAGTAGCTGTGACACTCCAGGAACAGGGTTGTCTACCCTGCAGTAGCTGTGACACTCCAGGAACCGGGTTGTCTACCCTGCAGTAGTCTATCTGTTTCGTGAAAAGCTTCCGGCGATGAGAAGACGTCCTGAAGACATCCTCTTTTCTAAGGTTGTTGATGGGATGGTGCACCAGACCTGAGTTAAGTTGAACAGTGAGGTAGCTGGGAGAGTAACAGACGGTCAGGGATGCTGCTCCTTGTTGTACTGAGAGAGAGAAGGCTAAAAGGCAGATTTGTAATGTATTTAGACATACTGTGTGTACAAATTGTGGATTATTCTCTTGCTAGTCAACATCTTCAAATGTCAATAGTATAAGTGACAGATGACCTTCTACAGGGTACACACTGAGACCAGATACTAACGCTCTCTTTCTCTCGAATCAGGGACCCCAACAAGCCTGTTCCTCAGGACACTAAGTTCATCCACACCAAGGCTAACCGCTTTGAGGAAGTAGCCTGGTCTAAGTACAACCCCCAGGACCAGCTGTACCTCCATATCGGCCTGAAGCCCCGCGTCAGGGACCACTACCGAGCCACCAAGGTGGCCTTCTGGAAACACCTGGTGCCCCACCTGTATAACCTCCACGACATGTTCCACTACACCTCTACCACCACCAAGGTACTGCTACATCTCTTTAAGTCACACCTGTATAACCTCCACGACATGTTCCACTACACCTCTACCACCACCAAGGTACTGCTACATCTCTTTAACTCACACCTGTATAACCTCCACGACATGTTCCACTACACCTCTACCACCACCAAGGTACTGCTACATCTCTTTAACTCACACCTGTCTTTCATTTGATTGGTTTACTGGAATGTGTGTTATAAATTATAAATATACTTTCAACTAAACTTTGATTTGACTCGATATATGGTTGTGTTACCTACCTTAGTTGAATGCACTGACTGTAACAAGTCGCTCTGGATAAGATATGCTTGTAATATGTTTGATTTGATTTGAAGGTCCCCCCGTCCGAGACGACCCAGAACGCCCTGTCCACTAAGAAGACGTGGCCCTTCAACACCAAGCGCCCCCCCATGTCCCCGGCCTACAACAACGAGGATAATGAGGCGTGGAACGGAGACGAGGAGACCGGCCCGTTGGTCATAGAAAACCCCAGGGACTACTCTACGGAGCTCAGCGTCACCATCGCCGTGGGAGCCTCGCTGCTCTTCCTCAACGTTCTAGCCTTCGCAGCGCTTTACTACCGGAAGGATAAACGGAGGGAGGCTTTGGGGGGTCGCCGCGGTCAACCCAGCCCACAGACCCGCCACGGCCAGGCTACGTCCAACGACATCGGCCACCACCAGCGTCCCAACGAGGAGGAGATCATGTCCCTGCAGATCAACCAGACGCACCACGAGTGTGAGGCGATGGGGGTGGGGAACCCGGGGAATGACGGAGGGCTGCGTCTGGCCTCGCTTCCCGACTACACTCTGACCCTGCGGAGGTCACCAGACGACATCCCTCTGATGACCCCCAATACCATCACCATGATCCCAAACTCTCTGGTGGGGATGCCCAACCTGCACCCTTACAACACTTTCACAGCCGGGTTCAACTCCACCGGCCTGCCCCACTCCCACTCCACCACCCGGGTATAGCTTTACGGAGGAGAGGGGGATGGTGGAGGAGAGGGAGGGTAATGGAGGAGGAGAAGAGGATTCTGTTTTATAAATATCACAGGGAAAGGGTTTGGGGGGAGGGGAGGAGAGGAGAGGAGAGGGAAGGCAGTGAGTGGGATTAAAAAGTCAAGAGATTTAACTAGACTTTTACTACCAAGAAGAGGACGGAGAGTGTCTGAGAGGAGAGGAGAGGAGAGGAGAGGAGGGGAGGGGAGAGGAGAGGAGGGGAGGGGAGGGGAGAGGAGAGGAGAGGAGAGGAGAGGAGAGGAGAGGAGAGGAGAGGAGAGGAGAGGAGAGGAGAGGAGAGCTCTCTGCTTTCTGTGGGGATGTCAAGTTGTGCAGAGCTGCCAAAATCAAACTGCTACTCCTCCCTGCCTCGATGGGATGGGGCTGAGGAAGGAGGGGTCCTTTCTGCTGTGTTTTTCTTCTAAGAGTCATTTTAAAAGCCTTTTTAAGCAGACTGACAGGGGAGATTATCAACACTTTGTTCTTGAATTCATAACACCAAGAGAAAAGTTATTTTTCTTTCTCATCTTCGTCTCTCCTGAGGGAGACAGAAGAGACACGTTTCAAACAAAGACCTCTACCAGGAAGTTGGCATAATGTTAGTCGCTTTTTTGGTTTTTGTTTCAATGCCTTACGAAAAGCTTGTTTTGTTTCAAATTTTTTTCTATCTCTCTTAATTTCTATTCCATGTGGATTGTGTGACATTTTGACGTGAATCAAAAGACACAAGTGACTGAATCGTGAACAAATATGGCCACACAAATGGTGGTATCTTTTTTTAATCTCCCAGAGAGAGGATTTGTCTGGAATAGACTCTGCCATCCCATATAGAGGATTTGTCTGGAATAGACTCTGCCATCGCATAGAGAGGATTTCTCTGGAATAGACTCTGCCATCCCATAGAGAGGATTTCTCTGGAATAGACTCTCCCATCCCATAGAGAGGATTTCTCTGGAATAGTCTGCCATCCCATAGAGAGGATTTGTCTGGAATAGAGTCTGCCATCCCATAGAGAGGATTTGTCTGGAATAGACTCTGCCATCCCAGATGAGACCACAGAGATAACAACTATGTTACTGTGATTGTTTTGTTAAGAACAAAAGTGCATATTTTCACCAATTTATCTGTTAAGTGATCTGATCTTATCTCTCTCCACGAAGTGTGCACTTTTACACACACACACACACACACACACACACACACACACACACACACACACACACTGCTCAGCGCACCTGTGTGTCTGTGTGCATATAAACATGGTTGTGTGTGTGTGTTGCGTGTGTGCGTGTGCATATGTTTGCACATGTTTGTGTGTGTGTGTGAGCGTGTATGTTTGCACACCAGTGTATCCATGCTCATGTGTGTGTGTGCGTGCAAGTGTGTGTGCTTACACAAGTGTTTTTGCGTTTGTAAGGCGTTTTATGTGGCGGGTGGGAGGGTGGGAGGTTGGGAGGGTGGGTGGGATGGTGGGAGGGTGGGTGGGAGGGAGGGAGGGAGGGAGGGAGGGAGGGTGGGAGGGAGGGAGGGAGGGAGGGAGGGAGGGAGGGAGGGAGGGAGGGAGGAAGGGAGGGAGGGAGGGAGGGAGGGAGGGAGGGTGGGAGGGAGGGAGTTCTTTCTCATCTTGTTCATTCGGTTCTCTATCACCAGTGTTGTTTACGCTGCAGCTGCGTCTCTGGGTGTATGTCTTTACTGCGAAATAGCACTTTTGTTATTTAAAAAAAAAAGTTATATATGTTTAATTTTGCTTAAAGATTACAAAAATAAATCTATTATTTTACATGTAAGAGAAAAAATAGCTAAAGATTCAACTGAACTAACTGACATGATTCCATTGACTTTGTAAGAAAGAGAGAGAATCTCTTGAAAAGCAGACAGTGGCCTGTTTGCACTGAATAGACTACATCAGTGCACACTTGTTTCTTTGAATATACTGTATATATATATATAAATATGGGCATACATACACATACGTATAGGGCTTTTACAGAGAAATATCCCTCCCATGTAACTACTCTACTAGTAAACTACTGTTAAGCAGTGAGGAGAGGTAACTACACTAGGTAACTAGTTCTACTGTTAATATCAAACTGAAAGCACCACCAACATGAATGAAGGTCATTTCTGTGTACGTGCTGTCATCATCGATAACATCATGAAGCTGAACAACCAACCGTTCCAGGTGTCTTTGTACGAGCTCTATATGTATATTTATGTATAAATATATTTAATATTTATTTATGTATATCAGACGCATACATGCTGATTGTGCCACGTGCCAAATTAAAACCATAAAAATGGAGACGTTTCACTAAACCTTTTTTCTTGTGCTGAGATTCTTTCTTTCTTTTTTCTTTCTTTATGGAAATTCTGAATGAGATTATAATTCCGGAAAAATCCCAAAAACAGAAATACTCTCTCTCTCTCTCTCTCTCTCTCTCTCTCTCTCTCTCTCTCACACATACACAAAATCAGGCTAAAAACCTCTTCCAACAAAGCCACAATTCTGATTTCTATGTGACTTCCTGCTGATAGTCAGGTTTGAAGGGGACAATACTCTTGATGAGAAAGAGGACACATTAGAACAAATACATTATTATACGTGACTAAGCATTGTGAATCCTGTGGTGCCAGACAATGCAATGTCTAGTCAGTCCATCACAAACAGCAACACCATCAGACAGCAGAGGGAGGGGGTTATGGAAGGGGTGCTGCTAATGTATTTAGAATGTTCAGTCATTCAGTTACAAAACATGATTTAAATGTTCCCAATGTAACGTTAATGGGGAACTAACATGGCTGCCATAGAATGTTGACGTGTCATGTAAATGCATTACATCCAGAAACCTCAGCATCCCAACTGTCTTAATACATGTCTCTGAGAACACTACGTAGGGTCCTCAAACTCTACTGTGTTTTTCCATTGTTCCCCGGATAGTCAGGCACTGATTTAGAAATGGGACACCAGGTGTGTGCAATTCATTTTCAAGTAGGAACGAAAACCAGCATGAGATGTTGTTCTTAACTGACTTGCCTAGTTAAATAAAGGTTGAATAAAACATTTGAAATGTGGACAACCTCAGAGTCACAAGCAGTTGGTGGTTCCTTCTTACTCTGAGGCTGCCCTAATACGGCCCCTGTACTCCTTAATAATCAACCTCTCTCCTGAATGGATTGAGGAACTATACCTGTACTGTACATGTTATAACAGGTATCACGATGTTATGACAGGCTACCAGTTATAACAGTGTTATGACAGGCTACCAGTTATAACAGTGTTATGACAGGCTACCAGTTATAACAGTGTTATGACAGGATACCAGTTATAACAGTGTTATGACAGGCTACCAGTTATAACAGTGTTATGACAGGATACCAGTTATAACAGTGTTATGACAGGATAGCAGTTATAACAGTGTTATGACAGGATAGCAGTTATAACAGTGTTATGACAGGATACCAGTTATAACAGTGTTATGACAGGCTACCAGTTATAACAGTGTTATGACAGGATAGCAGTTATAACAGTGTTATGACAGGATAGCAGTTATAACAGTGTTATGACAGGCTACCAGTTATAACAGTGTTATGACAGGATACCAGTTATAACAGTGTTATGACAGGCTACCAGTTATAACAGTGTTATGACAGGCTACCAGTTATAACAGTGTTATGACAGGCTACCAGTTATAACAGTGTTATGACAGGATACCAGTTATAACAGTGTTATGACAGGATAGCAGTTATAACAGTGTTATGACAGGCTACCAGTTATAACAGTGTTATGACAGGATACCAGTTATAACAGTGTTATGACAGGATACCAGTTATAACAGTGTTATGACAGGATACCAGTTATAACAGTGTTATGACAGGATACCAGTTCTAACAGTGTTATAACAGTGTTGTGGAAAATTCAATCCAAAGATTAAGACAGAGATTATTTAATGATGTACTAGAAAAAATTTTAGTCAAGCAGCTGCAGGGGAGATCTATCTCCGATTTCACAGGGAACAACTCAGAGTAAATGGTTCCATGTCCCTTATATAGTGGGAGGGGTCATACAATCCTATTGTTACACAACAGATCTTTATGACAGGATAGCAGTTATAACAGTGTTATGACAGGATACCAGTTATAACAGTGTTATGATAGGATACCAGTTATAACAGTGTTATGATAGGATACCAGTTATAACAGTGTTATGATAGGATACCAGTTATAACAGTGTTATGACAGGATACCAGTTATAACAGTGTTATGACAGGATACCAGTTATAACAGTGTTATGACAGGATACCAGTTATAACAGTGTTATGACAGGATACCAGTTATAACAGTGTTATGACAGTGTTGTGGAAAATTCAATCCAAAGATTAAGGCAGAGATTATTTAATGATGTACTAGAACATTTTTTAGTCAAGCAGCTGCAGGGGAGATTTATCTCCGATTTCACAGGGAACAACTCAGAGTAAATGGTTCCATGTCCCTTATATAGTGGGAGGGGTCATACAATCCTATTGTTACACAACAGATCTTTATGACAGGATAGCAGTTATAACAGTGTTATGACAGGATACCAGTTATAACAGTGTTATGATAGGATACCAGTTATAACAGTGTTATGATAGGATACCAGTTATAACAGTGTTGTGACAGGATACCAGTTATAACAGAGTTACGACAGGATACCAGTTATAACAGTGTTATGACAGGATACCAGTTATAACAGAGTTATGACAGGATACCAGTTATAACAGAGTTACGACAGGATACCAGTTATAACAGTGTTATGACAGGGTACCAGTTATAACAGTGTTATGACAGGATACCAGTTATAACAGAGTTATGACAGGATACCAGTTATAACAGTGTTACGACAGGATACCAGTTATAACAGAGTTACGACAGGATGCCAGTTATAACAGTGTTATGACAGGATACCAGTTATAACAGTGTTATGACAGGATACCAGTTATAACAGTGTTATGACAGGATACCAGTTATAACAGAGTTATGACAGGATACCAGTTATAACAGTGTTATGACAGGGTACCAGTTATAACAGTGTTATGACAGGTTACCAGTTATAACAGTGTTATGACAGGATACCAGTTATAACAGTGTTATGACAGGATACCAGTTATAACAGTGTTATGACAGGATACCAGTTATAACAGAGTTACGACAGGATACCAGTTATAACAGTGTTATGACAGGATACCAGTTATAACAGAGATACGACAGGGTACCAGTTATAACAGTGTTATGACAGGATACCAGTTATAACAGAGTTATGACAGGATACCAGTTATAACAGAGTTACGACAGGATACCAGTTATAACAGTGTTATGACAGGGTACCAGTTATAACAGTGTTATGACAGGATACCAGTTATAACAGAGTTATGACAGGATACCAATTATAACAGTGTTATGACAGGATACCAGTTATAACAGTGTTATGACAGGATACCAGTTATAACAGTGTTATGACAGGATACCAGTTATAACAGTGTTATGACAGGATACCAGTTATAACAGTGTTATGACAGGATACCAGTTATAACAGTGTTATGACAGGATACCAGTTATAACAGAGTTATGACAGGGTACCAGTTATAACAGTGTTATGACAGGTTACCAGTTATAACAGTGTTATGACAGGATACCAGTTATAACAGTGTTGTGACAGGATACCAGTTATAACAGTGTTATGACAGGATACCAATTATAACAGTGTTATGATAGGATACCAGTTATAACAGTGTTATGACAGGATACCAGTTATAACAGTGTTATGATAGGATACCAGTTATAACAGTGTTATGACAGGATACCAGTTATAACAGAGTTATGACAGGATACCTGTATAAAAGTGTTACAGTAGTCTCTGTTTATTTCACGGTTCAGTAGCTATGTTTGAAGCTGATATTATTCATAGATATAGACTGAGATTCCCTGGCCCGGTACTGTACTGTACTGTGTTTTTGCGACTGTTTCGACAGCTCCTGTGTCAAAACCAGCACCAGGAAATGAATGTACCAAATTACACAGTCCCACATGCAGTGAGGTAGAGAGATGAGTACAGGTGTGAGGGGAAGAGAGAGGGGAGGTGTGAGGGGAAGAGAGAGGGGAGGTGTGAGGGGAGGAGAAAGGGGAGGTGTGCAGACAGACACTGCTTGTGAACATCCAGCTCCTACTATTATTGATGCTTCCTTTATGCACCTCTCTATCTCTCTCTCTCTCTTTCTCTCTCTCTCTCTCTCTCTCTCTCTCTCTCTCTGCACCTGTTTATCGCTCTCTCTCTCTCTCTCTCTTCCTCTATGCTCTCTCTCTGCACCTCTCTATCTCTCTCTCTTCCTCTATGCACCTCTCTATCTCTCTCTCTCTCTTTCTCTCTCTCTCTCTCTTTCTCTCTCTCTCTCTGCACCTGTTTATCTCTCTCTCTCTCTCTCTCTTCCTCTATGCTCTCTCTCTGCACCTCTCTATCTCTCTCTCTTCCTCTATGCACCTCTCTCTCTCTCTCTCTCTTCCTCTATGCTTCTCTATTTCTCTGCACCTCTCTATCTCTCTCTCTTCCTCTATGCACCTCTCTCTCTCTCTCTCTCTCTCTCTCTTCCTCTATGCTTCTCTATTTCTCTGCACCTCTCTATCTCTCTCTCTTCCTCTATGCACCTCTCTCTCTCTCTTCCTCTATGCTTCTCTCTCTCTGCACCTCTCTAGCTCTCTCTCTTCCTCTTTCCTCTCTCTCTCTGGTTCTCTCTCTCTCTTTACCTGTCTATCTCTCTCTCTTCCTCTATGCTTCTCTCTCTCTCTGCACCTGTTTATCTCTCTCTCTCTCTCTCTTCCTCTGTGCTTCTCTCTCTGCACCTCTCTCTCTTCTTCTATGCTTCTCTCTCTGCACCTGTTTATCTCTCTCTCTCTCTCTCTCTCTCTCTCTCTCTCTTCCTCTATGCTTCTCTACTCTCTCTGCACCTCTCTCTCTCTTCTTCTATGCTTCTCTCTCTCTCTTCAATCTCTCTTTCCCTCCTGTACCTCCATTTGCCTCTCTCTCACATACACGTTCCTTTCCATCTCCCCGTTAAATGCCATAATCAGAATTATAGTGGTTGATGTTCAGTCATTTTAGTTCTTGCTTAGCTTGTTGGATTCTTGTGATGTTCTACTGATGATGACAACAACATAATGATGACTATCTTTTGAGAAACCAGCAGAGGAAACGCATGTACTCATGTCTGCACTCTGATACTACATTCTATACATTATGTGTACTCATGTCTGCACTCTGATACTACATTCTATACAGTATGTGTACTCATGTCTGCACTCTGATACTACATTCTATACAGTATGTGTACTGATGTCTGCACTCTGATACTACATTCTATACAGTATGTGTACTGATGTCTGCACTCTGATACTACATTCTATACAGTATGTGTACTGATGTCTGCACTCTGATACTACATTCTGTACAGTATGTGTACTCATGTCTGCACTCTGATACTCTACAGTTTGTATACTCCACTCATTTTTCTCACCAGAAAATAGTGTACTTTTCCAAGAATATTAATAGTTATCATTTTGGACATTTTCAAAACAACGCCCGCTCCAACAGACAGGTTTTTATCATAACAACAGCGAAGGTTTGGTTTTATATTTTTCAGTTTTTTCCTCACGAGTGATGACAAAAAAGCATTGCCATTTATCAGTGAGTCACCTACAACCAAGATTAAGGTTGCACATTTTGTGGAATATTCAGAGGTGGAAACTTTCCGTGGGAATTCATGGGAATATATGGGAATTAACAGGAATATACGTGAATTAATGGAAATATATGCAAATTAATATAAATACCATTTAAATGTAGATATTTTTTGCATTGGATATATTTACAACAACCTTGTTGAGGATGGCTCGTTGTCAGGCTTAAAAAGCCTACAATTTGCCCAGATGGCCACCAGTTTTTCAACCCTTGTATTGGTCAGCCTGTTGCGTGCTTTGGTGTGTGTGTTCCCAAACAAGGACCAGTTGCACTCTGAGGCGACTGATGTTGGTGAGATTTGGAGGATGATGGAGGCAACAGGGGAAAGAGCCTCAGATCCACAAAGTCCCTTCCCCCAGGTGGCTGATGAGCTATGTTGGCATGACTGCCATAAGCCCTTGCTTGGAAGTGTACTTCACCAGACTGCCAAGGACCTTGCCCTCATCCAGGCCAAGGTGCCGAGACACGGTAGTGATGACACCATAGGCCTTGTTGATCTCTGCACCAGACAAGATGCTCTTGCCAGCATACTTGGTGTCCAACATGTACGCTGCGGCGTTTATGGGCTTCAGGCAGAAGTCTTCACGCTTTTTGATGTATTTCAGAACTGCAGTTTCCTCTGCTTGGAGCAACAATGAAGTGGGCAGGGCAGTACGGATTTCTTCTCTTACATCTGCAAGCAGAGTCAGAACCTCAGACAGGATGGCATTGTCTCCCTCAATGACTACTGCTATAGGTTTCAGGAGTTTCAGGCTGCTTACTACTCTCTCCCAAAATACATAATCCAGGAGGATCCTCTTGATGGGGCAGACTGTGATATGGCCATTTCTTGGAGACACTCCTTCCCCTCCAGGAGACTGTCAAACATGATGACAACACCACCCCAACGGGTGCTGCTGGGCAGCTTCAATGCGGTGCTCAAATTCTTCTCACTTTGCTTGGTGAGGTAGATTGCTGCTATAACTTGATGACCCTTCACATACCTAACCATTTCCTTGGCTGTCTTATAGAGTGTATCCATTGATTCCAGTGCCATGATGTCCTTGGGAGCAGATTCAATGCATGAACAGCACAGCCAGTGGGTGTGATATGAGGGTAGGACTCCTCCACTTTAAACCAAGTAGCCTTTATGTTCGCAGCATTGTCTGTCACCAGTGCAAATACCTTCTGTGGTCCAAGGTCATTGATGACTGCCTTCAGCTCATCTGCAATGTAGAGACTGTTGTCCCTTGTGTCTGTGATCCTGTAGAATACTGGTTGAGGGTGGAGATGATGTAGTTAATGATTCCTTGCCCACGAACATTCAACCACGCATCAAAGATGATTGCAATACAGTCTGCTTTCTCTATGATTTGCTTGACCGTCACTTGAACTCTGTTGAACTCTGCATCCAGCAAATGAGTAGATAAAGCATGTCTGGTTGGAGGGGTGTATGCTGGGCAAAGAACATTCAGAAATCTTTTCCAATACACATTGCCTGTGAACATCAGAGGTGAACCAGTTGCATACACAGCTCGAGCAAGACATTCATCAGCTTTTCTCTGACTACGTTCCTCCATTGAGTCAAAAAAACTTCTAATTCCAGGAGGACCATGAGCTGTTGCTATCGATAAGGTGTCTGATTCATAATTTTCCCCTCGAATCAAAGTAGGGGGACTTTTGTCAGAGGTTACTTGTTGTGAGCGCTGAGGGAACTTTATGCATTGGGCCAGATGATTCTGCATCTTTGTTGCATTCTTCACATATGATTTGGCACAGTATTTGCAAATGTACACAGATTTTCCTTCTACATTAGCTGCAGTGAAATGTCTCCACACGTCTGATAGTGCACGTGGCATTTTCCTGTAAAGATTAGAAATAAATTGTATTTTTTTTTAAATACAATTCCATGTACAGATAAATAGTTAAGCAGTTAGATTAAACAACTCCTTTATAAGATAAATGTTTTAAAATGAAACATGTATGGAAACAGGTGAATTAACACTCCTCAGTTAGCAGGCTCAAGCAAGCTAAAACCCACATGGTGGCAATAACTAACTAGCAGAAATTGTTAACAAGTTAGAAATTATTTAAACACACTTTGCTGTAGGCTACTATTTACTAGTTAACAAAAAATCATGTATGTCACATAAAATATATTTACCCCACCCAGAATTGTCATCAAAACTTACCAGACAGCATGTAGTCCTTGGCTCAGACAGTCTAGTAGTGTGGGCTCAATAGCATCTCATTAGTGTGCAAGATCTTGAGAATCAGCTGTACATGTGATGTGTCATAACTCTTCTGTGACGATCTGAAGGATCGGGTTACAGTGGGTCCGCTCTACAGCGTGCTCTCTCTCGCAGAGGGGGAGAGCGGGAAGTCTGCTGTTTTATGGTCGTTCATAAAATATGCTGCCCCTATGCTCTGTAGTGTTTGAGATTGGAATGTAAACTGTGGAACACAGAGAGACCCTTGGACATCAAAAGTTTGAATAATTAAACAATATTTATAGAGAATGTGGGAGTGATCTGTGGGAGTGATCTGTGGACACTTAACCTCTCTGGGCCAGTGGGACGCGTCCCACCTACTCAACAGCCAGTGTAATCCCGTGGCGCGATATTCAAATACCTTAGAAATGCTATTACTTCAATTTCTCAAACATATGACTATTTTACACCATTTTAAAGACAAGACTCTCGTTAATCTAACCACACTGTCCGATTTCAAAAAGGCTTTACAACGAAAGCAAAAGATTAGATTATGTCAGCAGAGTACCCAGCCAGAAATAATCAGACACCCATTTTTCAAGCTAGCATATAATGTCACATAAACCCAAACCACAGCTAAATGCAGCACTAACCTTTGATGATCTTCATCAGATGACAATCCTAGGACATTATGTTATACAATACATGCATGTTTTGTTCAATCAAGTTCATATTTATATCAAAAACCAGCTTTTTACATTAGCATGTGACTAGCATGTGACTAGCATTCCCACCGAACACTTCCGGTGAATTTACTAAATTACTCACGATAAACGTTCACAAAAACGTTCACATAACAATTATTTTAAGAATTATAGATACAGAACTCCTTTATGCACTCGCTATGTCCGATTTTAAAATAGCTTTTCGGTGAAAGCACATTTTGCAATATTCTGAGTAGATAGCCCGGCCATCACAGGCTAGCTATTTTGACACCCACCAAGTGTGGTACTCACCAAACTCCGATTTACTATTAGAAAAGTTTGATTACCTTTGCTGTTCTTCGTCAGAATGCACTCCCAGGACTTCTACTTCAATAACAAATGTTGGTTTGGTTCCAAATAATCCATAGTTATATTCAAATAGCGGCGTTTTGTTTGTGCGTTCAAGACACTATCCGAAGGGTAAAGAAGGGTGACGCGCCCGACACGTTTCGTGCCAAAAAAATTCAAAATATTGCATTACCGTACTTCGAAGCATGTCAAACGCTGTTTAAAATCAATTTTTATGCTATTTTTCTCGTAAAAAAGCGATAATATTCCGACCGGGAGTCGTTGTTTTCGTTCAAAGAGAGAGAAAGTAAACATGGTGTCGGCTCGTGCACGCGCCTCCAGTCTCATTGTCCTCAGATCGACCATTATCCAAATGCGCCAATGTTTTTCAGCCAGGGCCTGCAAAGCCACCATTCATCGTTCTGGCGCCTTCTGAAAGCCTATGGGAGCGTTAGAAAATGTCACGTTATGCCAGAGATCCCCTGTTTTGGTTAGAGATGATCAAGAAGGCCAATAAATAGTTAGAGAGAGCGCTTCCTGTTTGGAATCTTCTCAGGTTTTGGCCTGCCAAAGGAGTTCTGTTATACTCACAGACACCATTCAAACAGTTTTAGAAACTTTACGGTGTTTTCTATCCAAATCAAAGAATTATATGCATATTCTAGTTACTGGGCAGGAGTAGTAACCAGATTAAATCGGGTACGTTTTTTATCCGGCCGTGCAAATACTGCCCCCTATCCCCAACAGGTTAAGGGACAGTCATGACGAGTGTGTTTAATTTGGTGATCTCATGAAAGACAGGAAACACACATAACTGTATCTCTTAAAGTGTACATGTCCCAGCTGTCAGGTTTACATCTAGATGTTTCCATAAAATGAATAACTATTTGTGATGTTGGCCTTCTAAACGAGATACTTGTTCAGATGTAAAGTGTTAACTAGTCAGTGGCCACGTCCCCGTGAGGCCAGACATTACATCAGGCATCATGGAATTGACCCTTTTTCCACACAGTATAAAATCACTTCCTACAAAATGTACATTAAGTCCGAGAACGCTGGGACAAAGTTCCCACATTGAAATGGCTACAATTCTAAAGACCATTAGACTAGAAAAACATGCAGCAAATGCTACATGTGAAATGGTTAAGAACTACAACTCTATAGGCCAAAAGACCATACAGCGTGGAGCATTGGCTACACAGCTGGAAATGGTTAAACTCTGAGACTATTGATTCACTACAGAAGTAAGAAATCCTAGGCCGTCAAACTACCAGTCTGCAACCAGAAATGTATGAAGCCTAGGACAAGAATAACGACAATTGCGGAAGCATCTATTCTATGCAACGACCATCTGTAGGCCTGACGTATCCATTACAACAGACACTATCCAGAGCCGCGGAGAAAGCTACAACCAGAAAGGACATTGTGACTTCTGGGGAAGTTAACCAGACTCTCTGATGAACTGACTCTCCAGCAGACGGACTGGCAATTCCAACAGAGAAGACAACAACGACATATGGGTGTAAATATATACATTGCAATTATTCTCGAATGAGTGGCCGTTCATGTGCAAAAGATTAGCATTTCAATTAATATAATTATCAACTGTGTGTAGTGAATCCATTTTGTCTTTCCCAGTCTTTCTCAGTCCCCACCCCTTTCGTTTGTCTACCAAGCCGTCATACCGTCTTCGTCCGCTAGGGACTTTTTCTTTGTATCATGTAGTAACCCAAATATCTGCTGTAAGTTTGTTATTTATTTCTGTGACTATTTAGTTAGTTAGGAAATAAATAATTAAGCCAATTTGTATATCGCTGATTCATCATTTAGGCTAGAGTTTGTGAGATATCCAAGGGTTTGCGTTGTTCAGTAATGAGAACTGATGAGGTAATAATAATTCATTAATAAGCGACTGTTTTGATAAGATATGAAAATATCTGAAGAGTCGATTCGGGAAATAGAGACTCTAAAAACATTTTCCCTTTGTGCCCCGACTTCCTAGTTAATTAAAGTTTACATGATTAGTTTAACCACATAATAATAATTACACATAGAGAATTGATTTGATAAAATAACAGTCGCCACATTTATTGATAGTCCAGACACTACAGATGGAAGAGTGCACTGCACATGTGATGGAAGAATGCACTGTGCATGCAGAGGGTTGCAATTCCATTGAATTGGGGATAGTTTAACCAAAATATGCCACAAGACCTAGAATTGCCTTATGTGTATCCCACAAAAAAGGTTCACTGTTTTATAAGCTAACTCTTTTGATGAATTTAAGCTTAACGAAATTTAAGCTTAACTTCCCATGGAAAATGTCGGAAATTTACCGGAAAGTTTCCAACCCTTTGCAACCCTAACCAAGATGTTTTGAATCATTTGTAAGTAAAAAAAAGAAAAAAAAGAAGAAGATTAAATGAACATCAAAAAGAAGAATGGTCTTTGATTCCTTGTCAATTATTCGGTTGCATGACAATACATCTTTCATTACAATTCACTGTACAGTTACACATAATAATATCTTGTATGCATGGACAACCTTGAATGTGAACCTGACCATGGAGATACCGAATGAGAATGAGATATTGTACATTTGTATTCAAAGTGAGGTTGCATTCATCTCATCAATATACTGTACTCCTGTGACTTAACCACAAATGGCTGGCTCTGAGCAATAAGCTATACAGTATAGTAGTACAAGTCAGTGTGTTATCTTATTCCAGTAAATGCTACGTATTATATTGCAGTTCAGTGTATTATTCCAGTACAGCCTGGTCGGGAGCAGTCCAGTACAGTTATATTAAATTAAAGTACAATACGGTATATTATATTCCAGTCCAGTCCAGTTGAGAGTATTATATTCCAGTACAGTACAGTATATTATATTCCAGTAGCAGCCGTACATTATATTCTATTCCAGTCCAGTACAAAATATTATATTCCAGCACAGTACAGTATATTATATTCCAGTACAGTATATTATATTATATTGCAGTCCAGTCCAGTATATTAGATTCCAGTCCAGTACAGTATCTTATATTCCAGTACAGTACAGTATATTATATTCCAGTACAGTATATTATATTATATTGCAGTCCAGTCCAGTCTAGTATATTAGATTCCAGTCCAGTATATTAGATTCCAGTCCAGTACAGTGTATTATATTCCAGGACAGTACAGTATATTATATTCCAGTCCAGTACAGTATATTATATTCCAGGACAGTACAGTATATTATATTCCAGTCCAGTATATTATATTCTAGGACAGTACAGTATATTAGATTCCAGGCCAGTACAGTATATTATATTCCAGTACAGTATATTAGATTCCAGTCCAGTCCAGTATATTATATTCCAGTACAGTACAGTATATTATATTCCAGTACAGTGCAGTATATTATATTCCAGTCCAGTCCAGTATATTTGATTCCAGTCCAGTGCAGTGTATTATGCTCCAGTCCAGTCCAGTATATTATATTCCAGTTAGTACAGTGTATTATATTGCAGTCCAGTCCAGTATATTATATTCCAGTACAGTACAGTATATTATATTGCAGTCCAGTCCAGTACAGTATATTATATTATATTCCAGTCCAGTATATTATATTATATTCCAGTCCAGTACAGTATATTAGATTCCAGTACGGTCCAGTATATTAGATTCCAGTCCAGTCCAGTATATTATATTCCAGTACAGTACAGTATATTATATTATATTCCAGTACAGTGCAGTATATTATATTCCAGTCCAGTACAGTATATTTGATTCCAGTCCAGTGCAGTGTTTTATACTCCAGTCCAGTATATTATATTCCAGTTAGTACAGTATATTATATTGCAGTCCAGTATATTATATTCCAGTACAGTACAGTATATTATATTGCAGTCCAGTCCAGTACAGTATATTATATTATATTCCAGTCCAGTATATTATATTATATTCCAGTCCAGTACAGTATATTAGATTCCAGTCCAGTACAGTGTATTATATTCCAGTCCAGTATATTATACTGCAGTCCAGTCCAGTCCAGACCAGTGTATTATATTCCAGTCCAGTCCAGTATATTATATTCCAGTACAGTATATTAGATTCCAGTACGGTATATTATATTCCAGTCCAGTCCAGTATATTATATTCCAGTCCAGTATATTAGATTCCAGTCCAGTACAGTATATTAGATTCCAGTACAGTACAGTGTATTATATTGCAGTCCAGTCCAGTATATTATATTCCAGTACAGTATATTATATTGCAGTCTAGTCCAGTCCAGTATATTATATTATATTATATTCCAGTATATTATATTATATTCCAGTACAGTATATTATATTATATTCCAGTCCAGTCCAGTACAGTATATTATATTCCAGTCCAGTACAGTATATTATATGCAGTCCAGTCCAGTATATTATATTCCAGTACAGTACAGTATATTATATTGCAGTCCAGTCCAGTACAGTATATTATATTATATTCCAGTACAGTATATTATTTTCCAGTCCAGTACAGTATATTATATTCCAGTACAGTATAGTATATTATATTGCAGTCTAGTCCAGTCCAGTATATTATATTGCAGTCCAGTACAGTGTGTTATTATATTCCAGTAGCAGCAGTATATTATATTCCAGTACAGTGTGTTATTATATTCCAGTAGCAGCAGTATATTATATTCCAGTACAGTGTGTTATTATATTCCAGTAGCAGCAGTATATTATATTGCAGTACAGTACAGTATATTATATTCCAGTACAGTACAGTATATTATATTGCAGTACAGTACATTATATTATTTTCCAGTAGCAGCAGTACAGTATATTATATTTCAGTACAGTATATTATATTTCAGTACAGTATATTATATTCCAGTAGCAGCAGTATATTATATTTCAGTACAGTGTATTATACTCCAGTAGCAGCAGTAGCTCTATGCCCCCAGCTGCAGCTCAGACTCTAGCAGCCTAGCTGTCTTCTCAGTAATGATGTGGCCTCTGAGAGATAGATGGAGAAATCACTGGGGCCACAGAGACACACTCCTACACACTCCCAACCTTCATCCCAAATGGCACCCTATTCGCTATATAGTGTGCTACTTTTAACCATGGCCTATAGGGTAGTGCACTATATAGGGAATAGGGTGCTGTTTGGGAAGCACACCAGGCTGCCTTTATGCGTACAGATACAGGGCTAACACCACACACTAGCTGTAGTGTAAATCTCTATGGAGTATCACTCAATCATGTAGCCACAAGTCTACCTTGCAACTGAACCAGCTCAGTTCAATAAAGAGGCGTAGGCACAGGAAGCTAGGCCCACCCACTGGGGAGCCAGGCCCACCCAATCAGACTGAGCAAAATATATATATACTGTATATATATTTGTTTTATGTTCTTTACTGTCTGTGTCCCAATTACTACATTATTAGTATTTTTACCTAAACACCATCAAATAGAATTCATAGCAAACAGTTCACTTGGTTAGTCAGATGTTATGAAATATAACAGAACAGATCAACTGGATTGACATTAACTCTCATGGGATGGGTGGCCAAAAATAACTAACTGAAAGCCACACCCCCAATAAGCCACGAATGTGACCACACTGAGGCATATGTCACTGTGGTTCTATGGCTATATGCACCATGCCACTACTTATTTAATTGGTTCATTTAGCAAACAAGACAGCTCACAGTCAACATACCTATATTTTAGCTTTAATTAGCTTTAAATATGCTACATTTTGTCTCAACTTCATGACAAATGCGTAGAATAGCATGAGATGAGCTATAAAACTGTACATTTTCCTCTCTGCCCCATGGCAAAATGCCTAGAATAGCATGAGATTAACTACAAAACTGTACATTTTCCTCTCTGCCCCATGGCAAAATGCCTGGAATAGCATGAGATGAGCTATAAAACTGAACATTTTCCTCTCTGCCCCATGGCAAAATGCCTAGAATAGCATGAGATGAGCTATAAAACTGTACATTTTCCTCTCTGCCCCATGGCAAAATGCCTAGAATAGCATGAGATTAACTATAAAACTGCACTTTAGTTTTAATAGCTAGCAGACTGCTTGGAAGTCATGTACTTCATGGGTGTGGAGGGGAAAAGCCAATAGGTCCATGTTCTGTAAGTAACACTGGTTAGTGGTAGAATGCCTGTACCCTATCAAGACAAACCAGTTCTACAACTAATCATTCCACTTTTACAACATTTCATTCTCAAATGTTTCATTTTAGAACTAATGAATTAAATTATAGTTCTAGAACTAATCAATTGCACTCCCCTTCGAGGATGTTCAATTCCAGAAGCATTTAATTAGTGTTCAGAACATTGCGTTCTGTGAAGCTATAGCCTAGTGGCGGCAGGTAGCCTAGTGGCGGCAGGTAGCCTAGTGGCGGCAGGTAGCCTAGTGGCGGCAGGTAGCCTAGTGGCGGCAGGTAGCCTAGTGGCGGCAGGTAGCCTAGTGGCGGCAGGTAGCCTAGTGGCGGCAGGTAGCCTAGTGCTTAGAGTGTTGGATTAGTATCTGAAAGGTTGCAAGATCAAATCCCTGAGCTGACAAGGTATAATCTGTTACACTGCCCCTGAACAAGGCAGTTAACCCACTGTTCCAAAGCCAAGAGTTTGTTCTTGACTGTCTTGCAAAACATGTGATCTGAATATCTCAGGGCTGTGTTGGCTGTGTTTGACCATCAGATGGCAGTCCACCATCAGCTTTTATAGATAAGTCTACCGATGGGAGGAAAGGAGGAGTAGTCGTAGACTCCGGTTGTAGTTTTTTCAGTGGCCCAGTGGAGTTAAAAACATGATTTTCCTGTATTTTATTTACATTTCCACACTATGAGT
The DNA here is from genome assembly GCF_901001165.1 of Salmo trutta. Taxonomy (NCBI): domain Eukaryota; kingdom Metazoa; phylum Chordata; class Actinopteri; order Salmoniformes; family Salmonidae; genus Salmo; species Salmo trutta. The sequence goes on along the minus strand of NC_042969.1, from coordinate 33,096,849 downwards.
TTGGAATAATTCTGTGAAATTGTGGAAATAATTATAAAGCCTTTTTTAGTGTAAAAGCTGTTTGTAAAGACCACCTGAAATGTCAGCTTGTTTTGGTGGGATGGAGTTTTTCCCTGCCTGGTGACATCCCCAGGTGGTAAATTAGTTAATAGACCAATAAGAAAGAGAGTTCCAAACCTCTATGCAAATAACATCTAGCTTCAGACCACTCCCACAGTCCTAGTAAAATTCTTGCTTGAAAAATTGCTCTTTGCTAAGAAGCTATTTTTGTTTGTTTTTGACCATTTTATTTGAAAACACTCACAGTAAGGTAGTTAATTGTTACCCATAAAGTGTATGATATTGAAATAAGAACAGCTGCAGTGGACCTTTCAATTGAAACGTATTCTCCTTAACAGTGTGCACGCAGACACGGACATATCAACAATGTCTGACATGTCCTGCTCCTGACAGAGTTAAACAAGCAGAACTTTAGTCAATCTACTCATCCAGACGGATAGATGAATGAACACATTTCCATTGATCTCTATGACTTTAACAAGCATGGGGCATGGGGCTCCTTGTCAGTTGTCACATTTTGAATCTGTCATGTCCTTCCTTGAATCTAATCCTTTTATTCCAATAATGATGTCCTAGAAATGTCCCTATAGAATTTAGAGGGAAAGTAATGTAATGTAAGGTTTCAGAGAATTTCAGAGTGCATTTTGTGGAAAGGTAGAGTATGGTGTCAACAAATTGCAAGTTTGTAGACGGCCAAGCCATTCACATTCCATTGAAATTAATATCTGGGCGAAGAATTCCAATGGTTTCCTGTCACACACAATAGGGTGTGGACTGAGACACAGAGCTCAGCAGGAAATAGCAAGACTAAATAATAGCAGGGCTACCTATGGAGTTTCAGTGGCTTTGCATAGCATTTTACATAGAAATAGAAGGCCAATATACTTCCTGAGTGCTCTGTGTGGGGTGTGGTGTTGACCATGGGGATTTTAAAGGAAATCTGTGTCTGTTCTTCTCTCAGAGGGGTGGATCACAGCTGCATTCTTTTCATTCCTCACTTTGGACAGCTATTTTTACATTTTAAAAGGGAATATGCAAGTTCTTCTAAAGTGGGTTGTGTCCCTAAACAATCAATCTTACAGTTGTTCACTTCAATGGTGTAAAAGGAACAGTTTTAACCTTGAATGTGACATTGAGTTTGTCACCTAATTAAAACAACAGAAACGGCATGTGAGGTTCTCATCACATGAAACTATAAAAAGACTACATCCCGATACTTCCCTATCCTTCTACATAAATACCATCTCATATTATGACATCCCACAAGTATTATATTTCTGGGGTCAAGTTCTCCTCTATCAACTCTATGTGACCCTTCAGCCCTCAGCTCTCCAGCAACAACAGGTCACTGAGGCGGAACCTGGAACTCCGGAGCATTCTGGAACTCTGGAACTCACTCAGTCAGTTCTATTATGTAACTCTCTCCCAGGCAGGCTTTGTGATTCCAACTGGGGGAAACAGTCTCTCAGCGTCCCAAATGGCACCCTGTTCCCTATGTAGTGCACTATTTTTAACCAGAGCCCTATGAAAAAGTGATGTACTATATAGGGAATAGGATGCCACTTGGAAGTCAGCCAGCGTCTGATCCCCTGTGAGAGCTTTGTTAGCTGAGACCATTATGGCAGATCTCAAGAGAACGCCACTGTTCAGCTCTCATGTCATTTCAGCAATTCATGACACCATCATCTCAGATTGTTCTGAAATTGTTTCTGTAGTTAGAAAAAGGTTGCCATTCCTGAAGCATTGATTTGTTTAAATTAAAATGTATCTTAGAGGAATTAAGCTGTTGATTGCACCCAAATTGGCCATTTTAATTTATAGGATTCATATAATATTCAATAAATATAGTAACTAACATCCAATTTGAGACAAACTTTTTCCTAGCCATGAGGAATCAACTTTTTTTTGTCAAAAGCTTTCCACGGACCCCCACACCAATCACACCCCAACAACCAGTAAACAATATCAGTTCTCTATGTTTGACAAGTAGTATGGAGCGGTGGCTTGGAGTATTGCTTCTCCATACTATGTAATGTATTCCCTGTGAATCTAGTGATGTTTGTTTCCCCCTGTTGAGAGCAATTAGTAACTGAAGTTGCTTGCATTATTTACCATTAAGTAGTGTGAAAGTACCCGGTTTTGACCACTACGATACCTCTATATTTTCAGGGTAGCTTCCCCAACACTGAGTTTGATGCTAACATCAATTAAATTCAGTTCAACTGACTGTCTAATAGACTGACACTAAACAATGTGAACCATAGATAATATGACCCTTGACTTTCACAGACAGGCAATCATCACCCACAAACAGTCCTAGGAGACCAATTAGCATGGAGACAACAAGGACCAGCCCTACTTGATGAATGTAATACATTACGTTCACATCATATTGAAGGTAATTTGCTGGGAGATGATCATGATAAGTACACTGCCATCAGACAACAGAGTGATGTCGCTAATGCAACGACACTATAACGCAGATCACTGCAGGTGAGCACTGATAGATTCTGACACAGATAGTGGTAGGGAGTGGAGATGTGATTGAGATAAAGTCATGTTGAGCCTGCACTCTCACATCCTCCCAAAACATAGCTACTTTTTACATGAAACCAATAAAGGTATGTATTGTAGCCAGTGGCGATTTTAGTATGTAAATCTTGGTGAGGCAAAAAGAAAGAAAGGTGGGATGCATGCCAGCAAAGACAGTACACAACACAACACTAAACAATACATGAATTGCACTATAACGGTGACAAACGGTGCCCACAAACTGTTAGGTCCTACATAAAGCTGTACCAACAGCAGAGTCCCAACATCTTACCACTGCTACACCTGGCTATCAGCGGAGCCTTGTCTGGCAGCGAAACAGTTCATTCAGCCTCATTTAATGCCTTTAAAAACCATAGCTGATATGTCTGGTCTGCTTAAACAAATGTGGTTTCTACTGACTATTGAGATGTACAAGCGATGGAATAAGGAGACGACAAGCAGATAAGAGATCATCTGTATTTTCGATTAAGACATTAATATGCGAGCGACGACAGATGTAGTCAATATAACTATTTGTTCAGCACTTTTGAAATGTACAGCGACAGAATTCAGAACATGGGCCGTTCTTACAGTGTATTACTATCGCTAGCACTGTCAAAGCTGTACAAAAAAACGTTTTAAAACAAGCACACACCTGCCAAGAACGATGTGTTTACAATACCGCGTTGGTATGTACCAGTACTGTAGGCTCAGTCATGTGCCAACTGCTCAGTCAAAGAAATATGTTGTTTTATAAAATGTAATTCCATGTTTACCTTGTTTTCTTTGGCGACCGTGGTATAAGCGCAATAAACAGGTCCTCCTCGCTCTGTACACTCTGTACAAATTATTAGGGAGAGGCACATGGGCTACTAACAGCTTACTAAATCAAATCAAAGTTTATTTGTCACGTGCGCCGAATACAACAGGTGTAGACCTTACAGTGAAATGCTTATTTGCAGGCTCTAACCAATCGTGCGAAAAAAAGGTATGTGTGTGTGTGTGTGTGTGTGTAGGTAAGTAAAGAAATAAAACAACAGTAAAAAGACATTTGAAAAATAAGAGTAGCAAGGCTATATACAGACACTGGTTAGTCAGGCTGACTGAGGTAGTATGTACATGTAGGTATGGTTAAAGTGACTATGCATATATGATGAACAGAGAGTAGCAGTAGCGTAAAAGAGGGGTTGGCAGGTGGTGGGTGGGACACAATGCAGAAAGCCCGGTTAGCCAATGTGCGGGAGCACTGGTTGGTCGGGCCAATTGAGGTAGTATGCACATGAATGTATAGTTAAAGTGACTATGCATATAAGATAAACAGAGAGTAGTGGGGGGGGGGGGGGGGGGGCAGGGGGAGGGCACACAATGCAAATAGTCCGAGTAACCATTTGGTTACCTGTTCAGGTGTCTTACACTTACAGTGAGGGAAAAAAGTATTTGATCCCCTGCTGATTTTGTACATTTGCCCACTATAATTTTAATGGTAGGTGTATTTGAACAGTGAGAGACAGAATAACAACAACAAAAATCCAGAAACAGGTCAAAAATGTGATAAATTGATTTGCATTTTAATGAGGGTGTCACGACTCCTGCCGAGGGTGACTCCTCTCCCTGTTCGGGTGGCGCTCGGCGGTCGTCGTCACCGGCCTACTAGCTGCCACCGATCCCTTTTTCCTTTTCTGTTGGTTTTGTCTTTATTGGTTTCACCTGTGTCTCATTAGTGTTTAGTTAGGTATTTAAGCCCGTTTCCCCACCTGTTCTGTGTGCGGGCTTATTTTCTGTCGTTCACTGTGTTTCATGTAGTGGTACGTGTTTTGGATCCTTGTGTTTTTTGATATCACCCTGTTGTTGTTCTTGGGTGTATATTCTTTTGACGGTGCATTCATTAAAGCCCGATAGCAAACACTCTTGTTTCCTGCGCCTGACTCCACACCACTACAGCAAGCGTTACAGAGGGAAATAAGTATTTGACCCCTCTGCAAAACATGACTTAGTACTTGGTGGCAAAACCCTTGTTGGCAATCACAGAGTTCAGATGTTTCTTGTAGTTGGCCACCAGGTTTGCACACATCTCAGGAGGGATTTTGTCCCACTCATCTTTGCAGATCTTCTCCTATTCATTAAGGTTTCGAGGCTGGCTTTTGGCAACTCAAACCTTCAGCTCCCTCCACAGATTTTCTATGGGATTAAGGTCTGGAGACTGGCGAGGCCACTCCAGGACCTTAATGTGCTTCTTCTTGAGCCACTCCTTTGTTGCCTTGGCCGTGTGTTTTGGGTCATTGTCATGCTGGAATACCCATCCACGACCCATTTTCAATGCCCTGGCTGAGGAAAGGAGGTTTTCACCCAAGATTTGACGGTACATGGCCCAGTCCATCGTCCCTTTGATGCGGTTAAGTTGTCCTGTCCCCTTAGCAGAAAAACACCCCCAAAGCATAATGTTTCCACCTCCATGTTTGATGGTGGGGATGGTGTTCTTGGGGTCATAGGCAGCATTCCTCCTCCTCCAAACACGGCGAGTTGAGTTGATGCCAAAGAGCTCCATTTTGGTCTCATCTGACCACAACACTTTCACCCAGTTGTTCTCTGAATCCTTCAGATGTTCATTGGCAAACTTCAGACAGGCATGTATATGTGCTTTTTTGAGCAGGGGGACCTTGTGGGCGCTGCAAGATTTCAGTCCTTCACTGCGTAGTGTGTTACCAATTGTTTTCTTGGTGACTATGGTCCCAGCTGCCTTGATATCATTGACAAGATCCTCCCGTGTAGTTCTGGGCTGATTCCTTACCATTCTCATGATCATTGCAACTCCACGAGTTGAGATCTTGCATGGAGCCCCAGGCCGAGGGAGATTGACAGTTCTTTTGTGTTTCTTCCATTTGCGAATAATCGCACCAACTGTTGTCACCTTCTCACCAAGCTGCTTGGCGATGGTCTTGTAGCCCATTCCAGCCTTGTGTAGGTCTACAATCTTGTCCCTGACATCCTTGGAGAGCTCTTTGGTCTTGGCCATGGTGGAGAGTTTGGAATCTGATTGATTGATTGCTTCTGTGGACAGGTGTCTTTTATACAGGTAACAAACTGCGATTAGGAGCACTCCCTTTAAGAGTGTGCTCCTAATCTCAGCTCGTTACCTGTATAAAAGACACCTGGGAGCCAGAAATCTTTCTGATTGAGAGGGGGTCAAATACTTATTTCCCTCATTAAAATGCAAATCAATTTATAACATTTTTGACATGCGTTTTTCTGGATTTTTTTGTTGTTGTTCTGTCTCTCACTGTTCAAATAAACCTACCATTAAAATTCTAGACTGATCATTTCTTTGTCAGTGGTCAAACGTACGAAATCAGCAGGGGAACAAATGCTTTTTTCCCTCACTGTAGTATTACTTTCTTAGCTACAGTATACATATCTCTCTGGCATCCTACATAATTTATTGCTTCTTTAATTAATTAGCACAACAGTTTTCAGCTGTGCTAACATAATTGCAAAAGGTTTTTCTAATGATCAATTAGCCTTTTAAAACGATAAACTTTGATTAGCTAACGCAACGTGCCATTGGAACACAGGAGTGATGGTTGCTGATAATGGGCCTCTGTACGCCAATATAGATATTCCATAAAAAATCAACCATTTCCAGCTACAATAGTCATTTACAACATTAACAATGTCTACACTGTATTTCTGACCAATTTGATGTTATTTTAATGAACAAAATGTTTTCTTTTCTTTAAAAAAAACAGGAAATTCCTAAGTGACGCCAAACTTTTGAACGGTAGTGTACATGTAGCATATGATTGTGCCGACCATTTTTATAATCCTATATTACTAGCCTGTGTTTTTATCTGGCCCAGCTCGCTAATGAAAAGTTGATGTGCATTTCACCTCATATGCTCTTTGAGAAACGTATTGTCACTCAGAGGGGAATCCCCATTGAAAATCACTAGTGACAATTAATTAGAATGCTGAAGTAATCCCTGACACAAGTTTGGAATAGGGAAGTGAGAATGGCCAAGCCATGGCCCTTTCAGTTTCAATCTGAACTTGACCACTGATTGGATTGCTTTCCTCATCATTGTGTCTCTTCCTTTTTGGACAGCTCTCACCCCCACACCACGCTGTACAGGAAACTGCCTCATCAGTCTTAAAACCCAAACTTCAATTGGAAGTTCCAGACAATCCACAATGTTGATGCTAGGCCAAATATGGTGTTCTATTCTCCCTGGGTGCCAAAATGACACCCTATTCCCTACATAGAGCACTACTTTTGACCAGAGTCCTATGTGCCCCAGTCAGAAGTAGTGCACTATATAGAGAATAGGGTGCCATTTTGGCCACAAACCAGGTTTGTTCTCCCTGCGCAGCTGTGGCCTCAATCAGTCAGCACATCTCTTTTATCTGGCTGGAGCAGACAGGCGTCTCGGGGACAGGGACACGCTCCTCTATTGGTGACTATTGTTTAGGTGTTTCCCTCTCTATTTCTCTCTCACCCCCCACTTTAACTGCCTCTGCTCCCCCCCCCCCACACACACACAGACACACACACACACACACAGACACAGACACACACACACACAAACATACACACACACACACATAAACATACACACACACAAACACACACACACAAACATACACACACAAACATACACACACACACACACAAACATACACACACAAACATACACACACACACAGACACACACAAACATACACAAACACACACAAATATACACACACACACACAAACATACACACACAAACATACACACACACACACAAACATACACACACACACACAGACACACACACACAAACATACACACACACACACAAACACACACACACAAACATACACACACACACAAACATACACACACACACAAACACACACACACAAACATACACACACAAACATACACACACACACACAAACATTCACACACACACAAACACACACACACACACAAACATACACACACACACACACACACACACAAACATACACACACACACACACACAAACACACACACACAAACATACACACACAAACATACACACACACACACACACACACAAACATACACACACACACACACACACACAAACATACACACACACACACACACACACACACACTACTCTCGCAAGTGCCAAGACGTGCTGTGGTCAGATGGGGTTGAGTAGTGTTGTCAAAGGTTCAGAAGAGAAGAATTCCCACGACAAAGGGTCTTAAATGAAACATAAACACACAGAGAAAATAATGTTTAGAATGTCCTGCCGTCCCTTCCTTTAAGGGGAGACCTTCTTACTGTGGACATAACCCATGATGCAATGGAAAAACCAAAGGAAGGTGATCAATCAGTTCAGTATGTACCAGTACTGTAGGCTCAGTCATGTGCCAACTGCTCAGTCAAAGAAATATGTTGTTTTATAAAATGTAATTCCATGTTTACCTTGTTTTCTTTGGCAACCGTGGTATAAGCGCAATAAACAGGTCCTCCTCACTCTGTACATTCAGTGGATCTAATGTATTCTATCATACAGCTAATGTAGCCTACTACCGAGTCATACAGCTAATGTAGCCTTCTACAGGGCCATACAGCTAATGTAGCCTTCTACAGGGTCATACAGCTAATGTAGCCTACTACCGAGTCATACAGCTAATGTAGCCTACTACCGCATCATACAGCTAATGTAACCTACTACAGAGTCATACAGCTAATGTAGCCTACTACCGAGTCATACAGCTAATGTAGCCTTCTACAGAGTCATACAGCTAATGTAGCCTACTTCCGAGTCATACAGCTAATGTAGCCTACTACAGAGTCATACAGCTAATGTAGCCTACTACCGAGTCATACAGCTAATGTAGCCTACTACCGCATCATACAGCTAATGTAACCTACTACAGAGTCATACAGCTAATGTAGCCTACTACAGAGTCATACAGCTAATGTAGCCTACTACAGAGTCATACAGCTAATGTAGTCTAATACAGACTCATACAGCTAATGTAGCCTACTACAGAGTCATACAGCTAATGTAGCCTACTACAGAGTCATACAGCTAATGTAGTCTAATACAGAGTCATTCAGCTAATGTAGTCTACTACCGCGTCATACAGCTAATGTAGCCTACTACAGAGTCATTCAGCTAATGTAGCCTACTACCGAGTCATACAGCTAATGTAGCCTACTACCAAGGCATACAGCTAATGAAGCCTACTACCACGTCATACAGCTAATGTAGTCTACTACCAAGTCATACAGTTAATGTAGCCTACTACCGCTTCATACAGCTAATGTAGTCTACTACCAAGTCATACATTATCTTCACAGAATGTACAGGGTTATTTGTTAGTTAATTAAAAATAACTGATTCAGCCCACAGCTTTAGTGACAGTCACATGTTAACGATAGCATGGTATGCTACACATCACGCCTGTAACTACAAGATCCACCAGTTAGTAATGATGTAAGCACTGAAGCACATCTTGTTAGGGTCTGTGGATATGTACACATCTCACTACATAAGGTAGAAACTCATTTGAGCCATTTGGGTGTCATTTGGGTGTCATTAAGGTGTCAATAGGGTGTCATTAGGGTGTCAATCGGGTGTCAATAGGGTGTCAATAGGGTGTCATTTGGGTGTCATTAGGGTGTCAATAGGGTGTCATTTGAGTGTTATTAGGGTGTCAATAGGGTGTCATGTGGGTATCATTTGGGTGTTAATAGGGTGTCATTTTGGTGTCATTAGGGTGTCATTTGGGTGTTATTAGGGTGTCAATAGGGTGTCATTTGGGTGTCATTAGGGTGTCAATAGGGTGTAATTTGGGTGTTATTAGGGTGTCAATAGGGTGTTATTAGGGTGTCAATAGGGTGTCATTTGGGTGTCATTAGGGTGTCAATAGGGTGTAATTTGGGTGTTATTAGGGTGTCAATAGGGTGTTATTAGGGTGTCGATAGGGTGTCATTTGGGTGTCATTAGGGTGTCAATAGGCTGCCATTAGGGTGTCAATTGAGATGCATATAATAATCCGGCCAATAGTAGTGCACTATCTAGGAAATCGGGTGTCAGTAGAGACAAACAGAATATAATTCAAGTCTTCAAATGACCAACTATTCAGCTTCTCAGTAGTCGCCTCTTAGTGAGAGCAGCAATACGTTATAGTCTCATCCCTGACCCTCTGACCCTCGGACAACAATGATAAACATAGACTAAATCACTATTGTTATGCCATCAACTCTACTGACGCACTTCCCACCTTTAACTGTCTCCGAGCAGTGCCAGGGATAGATTTGTGTGTTTCCTGATTTTGTTTGGAGTTTCACTTCTGCCAACCAATCAGAGGAGTCATACAGGAAGTGGAGACAACATGAAGTGAAGAAAGGTCCAGCAGACAGAGTAAGGTGAACGGAGGGTACAGGCAGTTGTAGGTGTGATACTAGCAGTAAGACTAAAAGAGAAGTGAAGAAAGGTCCAGCAGACAGAGTAAGGTGAACGGAGGGTACAGGCAGTTGTAGGTGTGATACTAGCAGTAAGACTAAAAGAGAAGTAGAAGCCAGCAGTCAAGTGTATTTCTCTAATTTTTGGAAAATATTTGATCTATTCAACATATTCACTCATATCTCCTCTGTGACATAGCTGATGTCCCCCCCAAACAATGTAAAGAGCTTTGAGAAGATGGAAAAGTGCTATATAAATCCAATAATGTCATTAACCTGCTGTTTTCGACTCTCTCTACCGCACCTGCTGTCTCGACCTCTGAATACTCGGCTTTAAAAAGCCAACAGACATTTACTCCTGAGGTGCTGACATGTTGCACCCTCGACATCCACTGTGATTATTATTATTTGACCCTGCTGGTCATCTATGAACGTTTGAACATCTTGGCCATGTTCTGTTATAATCTCCACCCGGCACAGCCTGAAGAGGACACCTCACAGCCTGGTTCCTCTCTAGGTTTCTTCCTAGGTTTTGGCCTTTCTAGGGAGTTTTTCCTAGCCACCGTGCTTCTACTTCTGCATTGCTTGGTGTTTGGGGTTTTAGGCTGGGTTTCTGTATAGCACTTTGTGACATCGGCTGATGTAAAATGGCCTTTATAAATACATTTGATTCCTTGATTGATTGATTAATGATATCATGTGAAATTACATTTTGTTCACTTACTTTTCACTGTACATTTTCCACCCACTTACTCTATGTTTTTAGACTATTCATTTGCTTTTAAATAACTTAGAAAGACAACAAAAGTTGTTTTTAAATAACTATCTTTATTCATCTGTGCATTCATCTGTACAAAAATCATCATCATCATCACCATCAGGTTAGGCACTGGTCTGTTTGTAGTATAGGCATTATAATACTGTACATCACTTTACACTTTACAATATAAAACTCAGCATTTTTAACTATTACTGTACATGGGGGGAGGTCTAACACATTGGGTTATGATGAGGACAATGGGTTTCACTATTATAAGGCCTTCCATCAGGAAACAGCAGGTTGGCATAAACCCTACTTTTCCCGCTATAGATCTTGTGATTAGCAAGTGTTGTACTTGGATGCCATTTCACACACATCATGTTCTCCTATTGAAAAGATTCACATTGACTACAAAACGTCACCAGTCTGAGGGAAGGGGTGTAGTCTACCACCTCAGGTCCAGTAGTGTTCTAGATATTGGAACATGATGCCCTTTTAATTCCTCGTGTTTATCCAAGAGAGAGCTGGCTTTCTCCGAACAGAACAGAACTGTTTCAGATCAGTGGTAGCCAGCCGTGCAGCCTCTGGTCTGTTCTCTCTTCGCTCTCCCCGTGGTCTCAGCAGCTCTCTCTCAGTCTCCGTCTCTCCGCTCACATCTCTGTCAGACAGACACAGACAAACGCACAGTCATTAGCATGCAGCAGCCTGGTACCGATGCTGAGAACAGTTATGATTCACAGCACTTATCTGTGTCTGATAACACGGTGTGTATGTGTGTGTGAGTCGGCGTGCATGTCTGTGTGTGTTTGTGTGTGTGTGAGTCTGCGTGCATGTCTGTGTGTGTGTGTGTGTGTGTGTGTGTGTGTGTGTGTGTGTGTGTGTGTGTACGTCTGTGTGCATGTGTGTGCGTGTGCGTGTGCGTGTGTGTCCGTCCGTCCGTCCGTCCGTGTGTGTGTGTGTGTGTGTGTGTGTGTGTGTGTGTGTGTGTGTGTGTGTGTGTGTGTGTGTGTGTGTGTGTGTGTGTGTGTGTGTGTGTATCTACGTCTCTGTGTGTTCTCAAACAGCACTGCCTCTCTGCTGATAGTGGTAAGAGTGATAGTCATGTACTATAGACTACTATCACTGGAGGGTGTGTAGATAGCCCACCTCAACCCTGCAGACATGGAATTTAGACACTACAGGAGATCTGGGATTCAGCTGGATACTGCATTTAGACACTAGAGGAGCTGTGATTCAGCTGGATACTGCATTTAGACACTAGAGGAGCTGTGATTCAGCTGGATACTGCATTTAGACACTAGAGGAGCTGTGATTCAGCTGGATACTGCATTTAGACACTAGAGGAGCTGTGATTCAGCTGGATACTGAATCACAGTACAAAAATGCATGAAATGAAATGTATGCATTCACTACTGTAAGTCGCTCTGGATAAGAGCGTCTGCTAAATGACTAAAATGTCAAATGTAAATGTAAATACTGCAGGGAAGAGAACCAGTCTGAGTTCCAAATGGCACCCTATTCCCTCATAAGGCTTTATTCCCTCATAGGGCTCTGGTCAAAAGCAATGCACTATACGGCTTGTAGGTTAGTGAGAAGCTAACACGTAGGTTACTACGTGTTAGCTTCTCAATGGAAAGGGAAATTGATCAAATTAAAGGCCTAACCAGCAGTAAAAAAAATTATAATATTAAAGGCCTATAGAAAATAAACTGCATGATACACTGACCTCAGATGGGTTTGAAACACTAGACTAAAGAGATATAAAGAGATTGAAACACTAGACTAAAGAGATATAAAGAGATTGAAACACTGGACTAATGAGATATAAAGAGATTGAAACACTAGACTAAAGAGATATAAAGAGATTGAAACACTAGACTAAAGAGATATAAAGAGATTGAAACACTAGACTAAAGAGATATAAAGAGATTGAAACACTAGACTAAAGAGATATAAAGAGATTGAAACACTAGACTAAAGAGATATAAAGAGATTGAAACACTGGACTAATGAGATATAAAGAGATTGAAACACTAGACTAAAGAGATATAAAGAGATTGAAACACTAGACTAAAGAGATATAAAGAGATTGAAACACTCGACTAAAGGAATATAAAGAGATTGAAACACTAGACTAAAGAGATATAAAGAGATTGAAACACTAGACTAAAGGAATATAAAGAGATTGAAACACTAGACTAAAGAGATATAAAGAGATTGAAACACTCGACTAAAGGAATATAAACAGATTGAAACACTAGACTAAAGAGATATAAAGAGATTGAAACACTCGACTAAAGGAATATAAACAGATTGAAACACTAGACTAAAGAGATATAAAGAGATTGAAACACTCCACTAAAGAGATATAAAGAGATTGAAAGACTAGACTAAAGGGATATAAAGAGATTGAAACACTAGACTAAAGAGATATAAAGAGATTGAAAGACTAGACTAAAGGGATATAAAGAGATTGAAAGACTAGACTAAAGGGATATAAAGAGATTGAAACACTCGACTAAAGGAATATAAACAGATTGAAACACTAGACTAAAGAGATATAAAGAGATTGAAACACTCGACTAAAGGAATATAAACAGATTGAAACACTAGACTAAAGAGATATAAAGAGATTGAAACACTCCACTAAAGAGATATAAAGAGATTGAAAGACTAGACTAAAGAGATATAAAGAGATTGAAAGACTAGACTAAAGGGATATAAAGAGATTGAAAGACTAGACTAAAGAGATATAAAGAGATTGAAACACTAGACTAAAGAGATATAAAGAGATTGAAAGACTAGACTAAAGGGATATAAAGAGATTGAAAGACTAGACTAAAGAGATATAAAGAGATTGAAAGACTAGACTAAAGGAATATAAACAGATTGAAACACTAGACTAAAGAGATATAAAGAGATTGAAAGACTAGACTAAAGGGATATAAAGAGATTGAAAGACTAGACTAAAGGGATATAAAGAGATTGTCCGGCTGTGGGGAATTTTTGTTTTGTTTTGAGATGCATACCAGCAAGTTCCCGGTCCAAACTGTCGATGAATCTCTGTAGGTCTCCTGTGTCTCCCATTCTGGCTGCAGAGAAAAAGGAGAGCATGTGAGAATGGAGAAACAGAGAGTGGTTGAATGGAACATTTCTGTGGAGACATGCAGCAGAAGCAGCTTTAATATCACTGGCATTTCCTCCTTTGGACCAGAGCAGGAAATGGGATCCAACTCCCAGAATTATATAAGAAGAATCTGCATCCCAAATGACACCCTATTCCGTTGAGCCCTTAGGGCCCTGGTTAAATGTAGTGGACTATATAGGAAATAGGGTACCATTTGGAACATAATGAAGGGGTCAGGACACAACCCCTGGTTTAACCAAGATGGAAAATAAGATTCACAGACTCTTATTCAGCTGTTTTTATAAAAATCTCCTCTTAAACAGCCCATAATATAAAACTCCACTGAGCCAGTGAGGCGCCTGCTGTACACCTCAGACTGACTGACGTGGAAATTCGAGTGTTATGTTTAGCTTATGTATGGCTTATGTAATGCTATGTACATCTGTCTAATGCATCTCTTAAGTAATGTTATGTAAGTCAAATGTATGTCTCTTACGTAGTGTTATGTATGTCTAATGTATGTCTTTAGTAGTGTTATGCATGTTGAATGTGTCATAAGTAGTGTTATGTTTGTCTAATGTATGTCTTTAGTAGTGTTATGCATGTTGAATGTGTCATAAGTAGTGTTATGTTTGTCTAATGTATGTCTTTAGTAGTGTTATGCATGTATAATGTGTCTTAAGCAGTGTTATGTATGTCTAATGTATGTCTTAAGTAGTGTTATGTATGTCTAATGTATGTCTTCAGTAGTGTTATGTATGTCTAATGTATGTCTTAAGTAGTGCCATGTGTGCCAGTATAATGGAGACAGACAGACTGGTGCCCCCTCAACCAGCACTCTGTGGTCTTTCAATTAACATTATTCCCTCATCTACATTTGACAATGTGGCCCCCTTTCACCCAGCCACACACAGCTGCTTCTACCCTAAACCCCCGCTCCACCACCCAACGATGAGGCTCAATAGCCCTGCAGGAGACAGGCTGTAGAAACACAGCGGCCCAGCTTTGTTGTGTAAACTCAAATCAATAGTGATCTATTGTAATGCTCTAATTATCTGTGGGAAAGTGGTAGTGATCTGTGTATGGACTGATAGTGATCTCCTACTACAAATCCATCTGGACAGATTGCTCCGAGCTAGTTTACATGGTGATGGGTTGAGATGTAATGGTGTTGGTCTCCTTACCTTTGGGCGTCACTGTTATGCCTGCAGTGTGGATCTCTTCTTCACTGGTGTTCAAACTGTTACCCAGAAACGCCTCACTGCCTGGAGGGAGAGAGAGAGAGAGGGAGAGAGAGAGAAAGAGATAGAGGGCGAGAGAGCAATAGAGAGAGAGAGAGAGAGAGAGATATATATATAGAGAGAGAGAGCAATAGAGAGAGAGATAGAGAGAGAGAGAGAGAGAGAGAGAGAGACAGAGAGAGAGAGAGAGAGAGAGAGAGAGAGAGAGAAGAGAGAGAGAGAGAGAGAGAGAGAAAGAGAGAGAGAGAGAGAGAGAGAGAGAGAGAGAGAGAGAGAGAGAGAGAGAGAGAGAAAGAAAGAGAGGTTAGACCAAAATAACATATCTACACGTGGCACAACTAATATATATTATAGACTGGGTGGTTCAAGCCCTGAATGCTGATTGGCTGAAAGCTGTATACAACAGGTATGAGAAAACATGTATTTTTACTGCTCTAATTACATTGGTAACCAGTTTATAATAACAATAAGGCACCTCGGGGAGCTGTGGTATATGGCCAATATACCAGAGCTGGATCCAAGCAGTTGTGCATAAGAAGAGCCCTGAGTCTGGTATATTGGCCATATACCACACCCGCTCAGGCCTTATTGCTTAAATATATGCCATTTGGTAGACACTTGATCCAAAGCATAGCAGCATACATTTTACATATGGGTGACCCCAGGACTCAAACCCACAACCCTGGCATTGCAAGCTCCATGCTCTACCAACTGAGCTACAGCAGACCATTCTGGTAGCTAATGTTGAATATAACTTTCAGATTGAATGATGTGTTAAATAAAATAATGCAACCCTTCATCCACAGACAGTCATACAAATCCATTCGATGTAATGGAGAAAACGTGCATTAGTTGAAACAGTGTTATTTTGTGTGACTCTAATTTCATGTAAGGTTGATGCATGTTCATGAACCGATGCTGTCGCCAGTAAAAAATGTCAAGTGTGGGTTGATGAAAGGGGCTCAAACGGCGGCTACCCACAGGCGTATTCTCCATCTGAGTCATCGTTTACGCACAAACCCCACGCGCACTCCTCCACGTATGTATGGGTCACACGACCATAAATGTTTAGACCTAAAGGCTACTCACTGCAGTCACTATTGTCTTCCACGCCGCTGTCGCTGACCACTGAGCCGTCGTCCCCTAGCCCGGTGCGCCGTTTGGCTTCAGACAAGAGCAGCTCGTATTCGTACGGGACGCTTTGGGAAGGCTCTCTCATCTCCTCAACCACGTCAGCGAACTGCTGGAGCAGATCAGTTAGCTCCAGCTCCAAGTCTGATAGGGGATTTAGAAAATGGTTTTAGTTAGAGTGGGAATAATTCAATTCATGCTGGAATATAATTATTTTACACATTTATTTTAATTAGCCTATTAATAATAGGACTAAAGTGATTAAAAGTTTTTCAAAATTTGCCATTAAAAACTAAATAATGTATACCAAACAAAATCAATCCACATTAAAAATCTACAACAGCAGGAATAAAATACAAGAAAAAACGCTGCAATAATCAATAGCATAATGATAAAAATGTAAAAATCAAGCCAACGCTCAAGACTCACCTGAAAAGTTCTCTGTAGACATTCTGAAAAGCGGGAATAGTGTGTCGGTGACTAATAGAATACAGAAACCGTTGAAGAAGTGAAGTTTGAAGATAGGTGGGGTCTTCTGTTTATAAAGCCTCCATAGACTCTACTCACAACGGAAAAGACGCGCTGTGCAGCACCCAATCAGGTCACTGAGCGCGGCTTCTGTGGTTACAGTAGTGAGTGGGCGTCTCGAAAGTAACAGTAAAGGGCGAGGAAGAAAATATGAACGGAACAGTCTCAGAAACCCCAAGATAGAAACTTATGCAACTCCATGAACGTCACCAGGACCTGGCTTTCGGGGCTTACGCCACAAATATTTTTTGCGCTAATGCTGCAATGGTGTAAAAATGAATTGTAGTCAACTGAATGCACCACTTAGGTCATGGAACTGTTGTTATGTGAAACTTCCAAAGCCATCCAACCATTATAAACACTTCTCAGAATGGTGCTGTGTCTCGTAAGGTCACTCAATGATTCATTAGTATTGTACATAACAAACAGAATATAATAGCATGATAATCATTTATTGTGACAATGTAGGATGATTGTGCTGAATATATATATATATATATATTTATTCTCATGCTGTGGTTGTTTAATAAATCAATCTGCTCTAAAATCCGATTAGTTAGGCCTGTTAGCCACCCTTACGTCATTCAACAAGATCAAAATCCCTATTCCCATGAACCTGATTGGGATTAAATGGTTGGCATGCACGCGGCACAGACGTTTCACCGGTAAAACATGAAGAATTATCATTCACCATTGACAGTGATAATGACCTAATTTCTAATAAGGTAGGCCTCATTTGGTGTTTTAGGATTTTTAAAAGGAGACAATGTTCCTTTAGCCTCTTGCAGTATGTGTAGACATAGACAATCATCCAATTTGGATGATGCATTGTATGTATATACTACAATTATTTTATACAATATGCTTCATGTCGGTACCAACTTTCATTCAGAAATGATGGCTTAATAGACTACCTATAAAAATAGCACAACACCACTGGTTATAATAACTGTAAAGCCATGTGTGGTGATCATTCCAGCACCGTTTTGATTGGGACTGCCTTGAGACAAGCATGGAAACTCTTATTGATAAATCAATCTATGTCCGATTTTTGTTTTCACTGAATCTCCGTTTGGATATTTGGTTATAATTAGGCTGGGAAATGTTAGCTAAATTGATCATTAGTCTAGCTATATAAAGCAAGGCAGCTCTTCTCTACACATGACTATAGTCGACTTGATGAGGTTCCCTGATGTTTTCCTGAACTTTCCAATACTTTTCTGATGCATTTCAGTCACTTAGCCTACTGATGCGAATATACATTTGTACACTATTCCCATTGGCTGTCCAAGTCATTTGACGTGTGTTTTTGTTGTTTAAAAAGGACACATGGTATACGTCGTTTCAATAACAATATAGCTGAAATCACTACAGGTTTCATTAACCTGCTACTGAATTTATTATCGTAATTGTAGGCTAGGCTACTTGCTGATAGATTATTTGAAGTATTATAGTAACAGTAGGCCTACCTACACAATAACCTCATATGGGGTTACTGACCACAATCCATTGAATGAATAAGAAGTGTTGCTTCATTTATTTGGCCTTGGAACATGGAAGAAAACATAGCGCTGCAGGAAGGGGTGCTGGAAGTGCTACAGATAAATTAAAATATATAATTACTCCTGTCTCTAAATGAAATCATGTCAAATACAACACTAGTATAATTTAGCCTCAGTGGATCAATAGTTTATTTAACATTTAAAAAATGCTTAAGATTGTGTTTTGTCACATTATGAGCGCATAGGCCAAGTCTACAGTCTGGAATCCCGCAATTAGGCGGTGGCAAATATAAAACAGCTGGTTGTTGAGTTGTGGCTGTCAATGAACAGCAGGCAGCAGCTAGAAGGTATTTCGCAATATTTCAAAATACAATTGCGGAAAAAATCTGTTTGAATAGACAGGGGTCACTCAAGAAGTGAGAATGAAACGTTCCAATTCATGTCACTGCCAACATAGACCTCTGTCCTACTGACTGCCTTACTGGTTGTATGCCTACACCTCTGGGGAGGAAAGATTATAGCCCTTTTACAGTCATATTTCTATATTTAGTTGGCCGATTTTAGAATTGGGGAAGCACTCTGTGATCACAGTGATCACTTGCCATTTGTGGCCACAGTTGAAATTGGAACGTTGTGGTGGAATATCTGTCCCTAAGCTGACTTCTTTCTCATCATGTATAACAGTACGTATGTTCATATGGTTACAGATAAGAACCTATTATATGTCTTATCTGACATCTCATATTCTGTTGTTCCATTCACCAGAACCATTCAGATAATCTTTTTACATTTACTTTCAATTAGTCAATTCCTCAAACCACTAAACCAGAGATAAACGTTACAGGAAGAAGGTAAAGATGCTGATTAACGAGTTGTTCTGATTGGCTGCTGCACACTGTTCAATCAGCTTATTAATTTACCTGTAGTGGGAGGGGCACAAGGTGTGTGTGTGTTGGCACAGCAGTTCCCAGGTAGGCTACAGGTACAGCTACCTCCCAGTCTTCCTCCCTACACTAGTCTGGCAGAGTGACAGGTGGGAGGGGCAGGAGAGAAGGAGAGGGTGTTAACAGTACCCAGGTAGGCTACAGGTACAGCTACCTCCCAGTCTTCCTCCCTACACTAGTCTGGCAGAGTGACAGGTGGGAGGGGCAGGAGAGAAGGAGAGGGTGTTAACAGTACCCAGGTAGGCTACAGGTACAGCTACCTCCCAGTCTTCCTCCCTACTCTTAGCAGTGGTGGAGGCAGAGGTAACCCGGACAGGTGTCGTGTGGAGGCTATGGGCCATGTGACGGATGATACTATGAACTGGGCTGGACTCCTTCAGGTCAGTCATCCATTAGTCAGTCACTTTATCACTTAATAAACCATAGGGCAATTGATCTGTCATGTCATATCTTGTATCTACGTAATTGTCTATGCTAATTACTGTAAAAACCCAATAAACATTAGTTCACCAGTATTAGTGGCAGCATTACACTCCTTGGATGTTTTAAGAATAATGCTATTATTCACTATTAACATGGAACATCATCATGTAAATATGTAAAATGTCATAGAAATGATGTGTTTGTAGGTTTTGTTAAATGCTTTTTTTATATAATTCCACAAGCATGTTTAGTCATTAGTCATGGTGCAGTAGGTTTGAACAGTAAGGGAAAAGAGGGTGAGATGCCTCAGATTATATTACAGTACCTCTGCATCCCCAATGCCACCCTATTCCCTAAATAGGGCACCATTTTTTTTTTACCCTATGGCCCTGGTCAAAAGAAGTGCACTAAATAGGGAATAAGGTGCCATTTGGGACACGACACAGTCCCTTCTTTTGCAGTAACCACTGAGGCAGTAATGCCACTGTTAATAATAGATCATGAAAGGAAGCTGTTTCCATCATAGCCTACTTCAGGGGGAACTTCCAAGGATAATCATTTCCTCATATGAATGTTTTTCCAACCTCACAACAAGGTTCTCCAGTGTTTTAAGTTCCCTATTCGGGTTCTCCTTTAGAATGTGGTACATATCAGTGGTTTACTTCACACCAATGTCTTCTAGCGTTCCTAGTCCTACATTTTCACTTCTATGTTCTACTTTAGAAGGTGCTTGTCATGGTCCATCTCAGGCAGATCCTGTGCTACGGTTCCGTTCAGATCTCGGTTCCAGAGGAGCAGGAGGCTGGGGTCCGGGTCGGGTTCATGTCCCCCCCCCCCCCCCCAGCAGCTCCTGACCCAGGTCTACCTCAGGGTGGACCAGGGGACAGGGGATGTCTACACCACCGACCACAGATGGTTATTATTGAAACTCATTCTAGATGATCTGGTAGCCTACAGGCCTTTTGACTGTTTCTTTACATAACTGGATGGATTTTTGCACTTTGATGTTTCTTGTTGCTGTATGCTTGTAATGTATAGCTGCTGCTGATAAAGAAACTATCTATCTGTCCCAGGATGGACCGAGAG
The DNA here is from genome assembly GCF_901001165.1 of Salmo trutta. Taxonomy (NCBI): domain Eukaryota; kingdom Metazoa; phylum Chordata; class Actinopteri; order Salmoniformes; family Salmonidae; genus Salmo; species Salmo trutta. The sequence continues at coordinate 33,076,066 of NC_042969.1, read as the reverse complement.
GCCCTGTGTCCTGACCAACCCCAGGCTGGGGAGTGTATCGTCCCACACGACGCCATCGTGGGCCCTGAGGCAGAGCTGGTGAAGTTCACTGTGGTCGTAGAGGACATCAATGACCACGCTCCTCACTTTGACAACACTGAGATCCATCTGAGTGTCTCTGAGGATGTGGCTGTGGGGACCCGTTTCTTATTGGACGACCAGGCAGAAGACAGAGTCATGGGACGTAACGGACAGCTGCAGTACCACCTAGAGGGAGCCGGTGAGTTTTTCAGTGTGACAGTAGAAGAAGAAGCAGCCATTTTGTTTTTGGTTGTGCGACAAGGACTAGACCGCGAGAAGCAGGATCTTCATGAGATGACTCTAGTGGCCACAGGCTGTGGTTCTACCCCACTAAGCGTCACAGCAACTTTATTCATAAAAGTGACTGACGTGAATGATAACTGTCCAGAGTTTAGCCTGGACAGCACCCAGAAGGTGGTTATTATAGCGGAATCACCCAGAGACAGCAGTAATCATGGTCAGAGCCACAGACTTAGACCTGGGCCCCAACGCCGCCATTACCTACTCCCTCAGCCCCAAGGTCTCAGAACGGGCCAGGGAACTCTTCAGTCGGGACAGTCACACTGGCCTGACCAGCCTGAGAGGAGACCTCAGAGACCGCCACAAGTGACAGTGTTAGTGACAGGGGAGAGGAGGTGGTGTTGATAGTGTTAGCCAGCGGCCCCCACTGCCCCCCTGCAGACACTCAGGTAACCGTATCCCTGCTCCCCGTGCCATACCAGGAGAATGGCATAAAGATCAGGTTCATAGCAGAGCATCAAAACCAGACGATAGTGTTACAGGAAAACCAGCCCCCCACTCTTGGCTTTGCTAGAGCTGCTGGGGGGTACTAGGACTGTTAGAGGCTCATTGTCTCTCTCCATTGAAGGAGAGGTGCCATTTTCTTTGAGCCTGTAAAACGGCAAATATCTCCTGTCAACATCAAAGCCCTTAGACTATGAGATGAAGAGTGAATATCATGTTTCTGTAGTGATGCGTGGTGGTGTCGGAGAGCCTGCAGCTCAGGGCTTCCCCAGGAGAGTGATCCAGGTGAGGGTGGTGGATGTAAATGATAATGCTCCACAGTTTCTCCAGAATCACTATCTGATAGACATAGAGGAGAATAACCCTCCTGGGGCGTCTCTGCTGAGAGTCAGGGCGCAGGACGCAGACAGCTGTCTGAACGGGCAGGTCACCTACAAACTGGGCCGACCATCACACATGGTTTTTAGCCATTTTTAGAATCGACCAAAACACACGTCAGCTGACGGTTTCTGTACTCCTGGACAGGGAACAACAGGACGCTCACAGATTGACAGTTGTAGCCAGAGATAACGGCTCTCCTCCATTAGAGTCTTCCGTGATGGTGACAATCACCGTCCTGGACCAGAATGATAACGCTCCTGACTTCCTCACCCCTCACTTCATCTTCTTCATCCCTGAGAATATACCTCCCCTGGCCCAGGTGGGGAAGGTGGGGGTGTCGGACGTTGACACAGGGCTTAATGGGGAGGTGGAGGTGAGGGTGGTGAACAGCAGTGTCGGCCCCTTCGTCATAGACAACGCCCAGGGGACGCTGCGCTGTAAGGCTGATGTGGACCGCGAGAAACAGGACCACTACGAGTTAGATCTGCTCGCCACCGACAACGGACGCCCGTCACCTCTGACCTCTGTCGCCAGGGTAACAGTGTTCATCGAGGATGTCAACGACAACCAACCCCAGTTCATCCTTCCCAGCAGCAACCTGTCGTGTCTCACCATCTCCACGGGGACCAACACGGGCACCATGGTAACCAAGATCTACGCCATCGACGAGGACTCAGGGTTAAACTAGGAGATCACATACACCATCGCAGCGCGGGAATCACCGGGCACCTCTCCATCATCCCATCACCACAGTGACAGCAGCAGCAGTCCCTTCCAGCTGGACGCTCGGTCCGGTAATGTGACCTTAGCCCAGAGGCTCATGGATAAGGACCTGGGGATGCACCACCTGTTCATCGTGGTGAGTGACGGTGGGAAACCAGCCCCCCTCCACACCACCGTCTGGGTCAATCTGCTGGTCAACGACACCTTGGAACCATGTCACCTGGACACTGTACCCAGATCCCTGCTCTACAGACTGGCACAGACGCCCTCTGTAAAGCCAGCTGAGACGCCCGCCTGCGACAGACATGCCCAGTTGATCCTGCTGGTAGGCCTGGGCATCATGGTGGCCTCGCTCTGTCTGTTTCTGGTGACAGTTGTTTTATACATGAAACAGAGGAAGAGATCTAGAGGGGAACGACAGCAGAGGAGGAGGATAAATGAGAATCAGATTCCTCTACGCATTCAGGAGAGATTTTCTTCAGGAGAAGCGTTTTAATGAGAGAGATGCTTGTTCTGACTGGACTCTATAGATATTCTTCAGGAGAAGCGTTTTAATGAGAGAGATGCTTGTTCTGACTGGACTCTATAGATATTCTTCAGGAGAAGCATTATAATGAGAGAGATGCTTGTTCTGACTGGACTCTATAGATATTCTTCAGGAGAAGCATATAATGAGAGAGATGCTTGTTCTGACTGGACTCTATACTATATATAGTTGATGTTTCTTGTATACCATGTAAAAAGTATGAAATCAATTCTACAATTAAATACATTTTCACTGTTTTCACACAAAGGAGTCTCTATCTCTTTCAATATTGTAAATTGAAACGCTCTGCTTAAATGTCTGATACAATCCAACATATATTTTATCAGTAGGGCTCTGGTCCCTATTCCCTACATGGTGGCCTACTTTTGGTAGGGCTCTGGTCCCTATTCCCTACATAGTGGCCTACTATTGTTAGGGCTCTGGTCAAAAGTAGTGCACCATATAGGGAATATGGTACCATTTGTGACAGCCTTTACCTCATCAAAATGTGAGTGAGAATGAAATCAGAGACATTCAAGGAAATTATTAACTTGTGTGAACTGAGTCAGACATCAATGTTGAATAACGGATACAAATTCAAAACTTGTCTTGAATGAAAGAGTGAAGAGAAGAAAACAAAGTGAAAGTGGTTTAATCACAAGATCTTTAGGTTCTGTTTTCATTATCTTTAGCCTAATCCCTGGTCATATCTTTATGTTCTGTTTCCATTATCTTTAGCCTAATCCCTGGTCAAATCTTCATGTTCTGTTTCCATTATCTTTAGCCTAATCCCTGGTCAAATCTTCATGTTCTGTTTCCATTATCTTTAGCCTAATCCCTGGTCAAATCTTCATGTTCTGTTTCCATTATCTTTAGCCTAATCCCTGGTCAGATCTTCATGTTCTGTTTCCATTATCTTTAGCCTAATCCCTGGTCAGATCTTCATGTTCTGTTTTCATTATCTTTAGCCTAATCCCTGGTCAGATCTTCATGTTCTGTTTTCATTATCTTTAGCCTAATCCCTGGTCAGATCTTCATGTTCTGTTTCCATTATCTTTAGCCTAATCCCTGGTCAGATCTTCATGTTCTGTTTTCATTATCTTTAGCCTAATCCCTGGTCAGATCTTCATGTTCTGTTTTCATTATCTTTAGCCTAATCCCTGGTCAGATCTTCATGTTCTGTTTTCATTATCTTTAGCCTAATCCCTGGTCAGATCTTCATGTTCTGTTTTCATTATCTTTAGCCTAATCCCTGGTCAGATCTTCATGTTCTGTTTTCATTATCTTTAGCCTAATCCCTGGTCAGATCTTCATGTTCTGTTTTCATTATCTTTAGCCTAATCCCTGGTCAGATCTTTATGTTCTGTTTCCATTATCTTTAGCCTAATCCCTGGTCAGATCTTCATGTTCTGTTTTCATTATCTTTAGCCTAATCCCTGGTCAGATCTTCATGTTCTGTTTTCATTATCTTTAGCCTAATCCCTGGTCAGATCTTCATGTTCGGTTTTCATTATCTTTAGCCTAATCCCTGGTCAGATCTTCATGTTCTGTTTTCATTATCTTTAGCCTAATCCCTGGTCAGATCTTCATGTTCTATTTCCATTATCTTTAGCCTAATCCCTGGTCAGATCTTCATGTTCTGTTTTCATTATCTTTAGCCTAATCCCTGGTCAGATCTTCATGTTCTGTTTTCATTATCTTTAGCCTAATCCCTGGTCAGATCTTTATGTTCTGTTTCCATTATCTTTAGCCTAATCCCTGGTCAGATCTTCATGTTCTGTTTTCATTATCTTTAGCCTAATCCCTGGTCAGATCTTCATGTTCTGTTTTCATTATCTTTAGCCTAATCCCTGGTCAGATCTTCATGTTCTGTTTTCATTATCTTTAGCCTAATCCCTGGTCAGATCTTCATGTTCTGTTTTCATTATCTTTAGCCTAATCCCTGGTCAGATCTTCATGTTCGGTTTTCATTATCTTTAGCCTAATCCCTGGTCAGATCTTTATGTTCTGTTTCCATTATCTTTAGCCTAATCCCTGGTCAGATCTTCATGTTCTGTTTTCATTATCTTTAGCCTAATCCCTGGTCAGATCTTCATGTTCGGTTTTCATTATCTTTAGCCTAATCCCTGGTCAGATCTTCATGTTCTGTTTTCATTATCTTTAGCCTAATCCCTGGTCAGATCTTCATGTTCTATTTCCATTATCTTTAGCCTAATCCCTGGTCAGATCTTCATGTTCTGTTTTCATTATCTTTAGCCTAATCCCTGGTCAGATCTTCATGTTCTGTTTTCATTATCTTTAGCCTAATCCCTGGTCAGATCTTTATGTTCTGTTTCCATTATCTTTAGCCTAATCCCTGGTCAGATCTTCATGTTCTGTTTTCATTATCTTTAGCCTAATCCCTGGTCAGATCTTCATGTTCTGTTTTCATTATCTTTAGCCTAATCCCTGGTCAGATCTTCATGTTCTGTTTTCATTATCTTTAGCCTAATCCCTGGTCAGATCTTCATGTTCTGTTTTCATTATCTTTAGCCTAATCCCTGGTCAGATCTTCATGTTCGGTTTTCATTATCTTTAGCCTAATCCCTGGTCAGATCTTTATGTTCTGTTTCCATTATCTTTAGCCTAATCCCTGGTCAGATCTTCATGTTCTGTTTTCATTATCTTTAGCCTAATCCCTGGTCAGATCTTCATACTGTGTGCCAGTGTCAGCCGAACGCAAAATGCCTAACAAGACCCAACATACTGTACTTTGATCCAGTATTTTCCAAGCTGGGAGACAGCTGCATGTCAAAATAGAAAACTAAAACCTCCATTTATTTTTGTGTTTGTACCAGCAGTTTATTTCTGTAAGGGATAAAACAACGAAAACAAAACATGAAAATGACTTGTGTCCCAAAGTAGACAGAAGGTGAACTGAATAGTCACACTCAATGTAAACCTAAAGTAGCTATAAAACCATGAACTGTCTGTGTGGAGTATCAGGTGTTAAGCTACTGTACACTAGTCCCTTAATGATGACAGTGAGGAGAGAAACACAGAGCAGCTCTAGGCCTGAAGACTGAGATCTGTTTCATACAGACCTGGGTTCAAACAGTATTTGAAATCATTCAAATACTTTATCTATGCTTGATTGAGCTTGCCTGCCCCGCAATAGAACCAATAGAATAGCCACTGAAATATGCAAATCCCGTCCATCTGGCAATCCAGGGAGCCTCAAGCAAACGCTCAAAGATTTTGAATGATTTTGAATACTATTTGAACACAGGTCTGGTCTAAGCTGATGTATTGACCCAGGTTAAGGTGATTGGAGCTTTCTCCGGTTTCCTACTCTGACTGATGGCTGCTCTCAGGTATTTAGACACACTAAAGGGATTAAATGTTCCTCGAGGGAAGGTGATGAAAGTTCCTCCAAGGAGCTGCTTAGCGGAGGGCAGGAGGCCGAGGGGCATGTAGGGAGGGAGGATAAGGAGGAGGGGGAAGGGGAAGGCAGGGGGGACAAGTGGGAGGTGGTGGGGGGAGGGAGGGTGACGCTGGAAGAGGTTGCAGTGGGGGAGACGCTGGGTTAAGGGAAGACAGAGGAGGTGGGGGGACGGAGTGAGGGGTTGTAAGTTACATATGGACAGACAGGTGAGAGGCTGGGACGGTGGGCCGGGGGGAGGTGGGGAAGGTAGACGGGGGAGGGTGAGGGTTTGTATGGATCAACAGACAGGCGAGAGGCAGCAGCGGCAAGAAACACCACCATCTTAAGTCACAGAGCTAGCCCTCCCTCCATCACCTGATATCTGGCATTCTCACTCCTCTAGTGTACTGCTAGATCACATTTCACCCAGTCACAACAGAATACACTGTACTGTACTTCTAAAATGAGTAGACTAGTTCTTCTGCTGTTGTCAGGAGCCTTGATCAGAAGGGTGCAATGTTACAGAGCCCACTGTTAGAAGGGTAGTGTGTAGACCAGATGTGATTGTCTGTTACAGAATAGAGTCGTGTTAGCTCTCTTCCTTGTCAAAAGCCCTGTTCAGGACAACGTTACAGGAGACCCCTGACATGTTGCCTATTGTGTAGACCAGATGTGATTACAGACTAGGGAGTCAGCTCTCCTCGTTACATCTTTGAGACGTTCTGTTTGATGTTACTGAAGTGAAGATGTTCCGGGGTGAGGACTGTGATATGATAACTGGCATGGTTCTTATCTGCAGGTACTCTGGCAGGTCCTTATTCCTTAGTATCTTTTTACTGTTGTTCATAGGGAGGGAAAACATCAAACAAGTCTTAACCTGCATGTCACAAAGTTAAGAAGAATCAACAGGAAAAAGACTTCATGCTGTAACATGTCCAACTAGCACAACAAGATAAAATAGAACACAGAGATGACAAATCAATGTTTACTATATACCCAGCATTGAAAACACAACAACTGTCAGCCAAACACTTCCTGTTCAGTCAGTTCTCTAAGCCTCTTCACAAGTTAAGACAGGTGACATAAAAGGAAATTCAAAAAAAGGTGTTTGGTTGAGAGAATTTCCTTATCACATAATCTTTCCAACGATGTTGAAACCTGACAACGTTGTCGTTGATACGTTGGAGTTCGGCACCTTGGGTAATTCCACCTGTAATCATGCTCGGTTTGAAGTGTGTGTGTGTGTGTGTGTGTGTGTGTGTGTGTGTGTGTGTGTGTGGTGAGCTTTGGGGACATTGAGAATAGTTAAATGTACAGTAAGCAGAAGACATTTTCTGCAACATAAGTGTCCTGCTACTCTCCCTCCTGCATTCTACACCCTCAGTAAAATATCAGTCATTCTATTCAGCACTTCTTGATCACTCAGTGCAACCTCAAAAGATAGACATCTAGGTAGAGTCACTATAAATCACCTACTAGTTTCCTCTATGTGTTTATATCCTCATTCCTCATTAGTGTGACTTGGTTGACACAGTAGTCAACTGGTCGTTGAAAAAGCCTCACAGAAGCATCAGAGAGAATCCACAGTTCAATGGAATGTGAGTGGATTTCCAAAAGCACCAAAGAGGAGTGGTTATATTATTTTCTAGAACCCTGTGAGTCATCTTCGTGTATTCCATGGTGGAAGAAAATCTCTTCTATCTATAGTCTACTGATTCTCAACTGGTGGGTCGGAGTGTCTGAGTAAAAAATTAAATAAATTAAATACTCCAGTCTGAATTTAAACAACTTAAACCAGGTAGAAAGTGGGTAGAAATTATAATGAATTTACATTTTTGTATAATTTAATCTCAGAATATATTTTTTCAATATAGAGCTATTAGCACTGCTATTGTGGTTGATATTGTGGTCTCAAACCAGAGTTTATTAACATTGTTCATCAAGAATATGGGAAAAATGTCGTTATTGATAATGAAAGAGGTGGGAATGTTGTTCCCTTGTCATATAATTACTATATCTACTATCAATATAGCATTAAAAATAGTTTTCCAGATTGTATCTTGGTGATTCTTTTTCTTGACCTGAATATTGGCTCGCAATTGAGATTGGTTCAATTTGGGTCCCGACTGAGACAACTTGGATCAATTTGGGTCCCGACTGAGACAACTTGGATCAATTTGGGTCCCGAGGCAAAACCAGTTGAGGACCACTGGTCTACCGGAAGTCTATTCCTGATCACAGGAGGAGCTTTGGTCTGAGGATTTCTCAGGTAATCACCAGGCACAGCCTTAAGAATAGGGAATTTTATTTAGCAGATGAAGTTAGAATGGATCTACTTTCATGTGGCAATCCTTCCAAATCTTGTCTCATTGACTCAGAATGTGAGAATCCTGGGTTTCTGAGGCTAATACATCTAATACTGATTAGAGCCAGTGTAGAGCAGTGTAACCTACTGTACATATGGAACAAGCTTATCATGTGTAATGCTGCCACATAGTGGCTACAATGTGTAATGGAAATGATGTACTTAATTGTGTCAGGTGGTCACAACCACAGGTGCAAGAAATAAAGTATACTGTCACTGCCTTGCAGTCCAAGAAAGAGATGTGAAAGGAAGAAATAAAATGATCTGCTACTCTTGGCGGAAAATATAAAGTCAACAACAGGAGTTTCATCAAATCAAATGTTATTTGTCACATGTGCCGAATACAACAGGTGTAGGTAGACCTTATAGTGAAGTGCTTACAAGCCCTTAACCAACAATAAGTGAAGTAAAATAAACTGAAGTAAAAATAATAATAATAAAAATAAATAAAATAATAATAATTAAAGAGCAACAATAAAATAACACTAATGAGGCTATATACAGGGTGTTACGGTACAGAGTCAATGTGAGGAGGCTATATATGTACAGAGTCAATGTGAGGAGGCTATATACAGGGTGTTACGGTACAGAGTCAATGTGAGGAGGCTATATACAGGGTGTTACGGTACAGAGTCAATGTGAGGAGGCTATATATGTACAGAGTCAATGTGAGGAGGCTATATACAGGGTGTTACGGTACAGAGTCAATGTGAGGAGGCTATATATGTACAGAGTCAATGTGAGGAGGCTGTATACAGGGTGTTACGGTACAGAGTCAATGAGAGGAGGCTATATACAGGGTGTTACGGTACAGAGTCAATGAGAGGAGGCTATATACAGGGTGTTAGGGTACAGAGTCAATGAGAAGAGGCTATATACAGGGTGTTACGGTACAGAGTCAATGTGAGGAGGCTATATACAGGGTGTTACGGTACAGAGTCAATGAGAGGAGGCTATATACAGGGTGTTACGGTACAGAGTCAATGTGAGGAGGCTATATACAGGGTGTTAGGGTACAGAGTCAATGAGAGGAGGCTATATACAGGGTGTTACGGTACAGAGTCAATGAGAGGAGGCTATATACAGGGTGTTACGGTACAGAGTCAATGAGAGGAGGCTATATACAGGGTGTTACGGTACAGAGTCAATGAGAGGAGGCTATATACAGGGTGTTACGGTACAGAGTCAATGAGAGGAGGCTATATACAGGGTGTTACGGTACAGAGTCAATGAGAGGAGGCTATATACAGGGTGTTAGGGTACAGAGTCAATGAGAGGAGGCTATATACAGGGTGTTAAGGTACAGAGTCAATGTGAGGAGGCTATATACAGGGTGTTACGGTACAGAGTCAATGTGAGGAGGCTATATACAGGGTGTTACAGTACAGAGTCAATGAGAGGAGGCTATATACAGGGTGTTACGGTACAGAGTCAATGTGAGGAGGCTATATACAGGGTGTTACGGTACAGAGTCAATGAGAGGAGGCTATATACAGGGTGTTACGGTACAGAGTCAATGTGAGGAGGCTATATACAGGGTGTTACGGTACAGAGTCAATGTGAGGAGGATATTTACAGGGTGTTAAGGTACAGAGTCAATGTGAGGAGGCTATATACAGGGTGTTACGGTACAAAGTCAATGTGAGGAGGCTATATACAGGGTGTAACGGTACAGAGTCAATGTGCGGGGGCACAGGTTAGTCAAGGTAATTGATGTAATATGTACATGTAGGTAGAGGTAAAGTGACTATGCATAGATAATAAACAGAGATTAGCAGCAGCGTAAAAATTGTGTGGGGGGGTGTATTTGGCCATTTTTAGGGCCTTCCTTCCTTTTAGGGCCTGGTATAGAGGTCCTGGATGGCAGGAAGCTTGGCCCCAGTGATGTACTGGGCCATATGCACTACCCTCTGTAGTGCCTTGCGGTTGGAGGCCTAGCAGTTGCCATACCAGGCGGTGATGCAAACAGTCAGGATGCTCTCGATGGTGCAGCTGTAAAACTTTTTGAGGATCTGCCAATGCCAAATCTTTTCAGTCTCCTGAGGGGGAATAGGTGTTGTCATGCCCTTAGTCACTTTAATTAACTCTACCTACATGTACATACTACCTCAACTACCCAGTGCCCCCGCACATTAACTCTGTACCGGCACCCCCCGTATATATTTGTATTTTTTACTGCTCCTCTTTAACTACTTGTTACTTTTATCTCTTATTCTTATCCGTATTTTTTTAAACTGCACTGTTGGTTAGGGGCTCGTAAGTAAGCATTTCACTCTAAGGTCTAACACCTGTTGTATTCAGTGCATGTGACTAATAAAATTTGATTTGATTTACGACTGTCTTGTTGTGTTTGGACCATGATAGTTAGTTGGTGATGTTGACACCAAGGAACTTGAAGCCCTGAACCTGTTTCATTGTTATCAAACGACATTATCTACAAGGACCCAAGTTGGCTATGGGTTTACACCAACATTTCCCAAAGTAGGGGTCGCGATGCCATATGGGGCTGCCTGATTTGAGAATGGGTTCGCAGGAGAAAACTCCAGTTCATAGAACCGGGTGTATGTCAGTAACCTCCGGTAGCCGCTAGATGTGTTTGTAATAAACAGAGAAGTTTCTGTTTTCTTCCTACAAACATGACTGTATCTTTTGAACGGTTTAAGCTACACAACATCACTGAAAGATAAGACTCTCTGGAACATGTCTTCTGTTTCTCTTTACAATTTCCATAAGCACAGAGTGGACAAGACCAGGCACTAAATCAGACTGGTGGGAAAAAGACCATCATTAATGATGACGTTCTTTTCTACATGTAAGATGATGCAAAAATATTGCCTGATGATCTTCTGAACTTCCCAATACCTTTCTGATGCATTTCAGTCACTTCCAACCAGACTTCCTTCAGCTTGAAATACTGTCAAAGGTACTGTCAGACTGATTTGTAATAGACTGTCATAGGCCAAAATGAAAAAAGAAAACATTGGCCGTTAATTACGACACTTGTTTTTACATGGTAGGTTTGCAATTTATTTTTATCAAAATGCGGTCGCGGGTCAAAAAAGCTTGGGAACACCTGATTCACACAAACTGTTTGACTATACTCAACAAAAATGTAAACGCAACGGCTGTCGTGAGAGAGAGTAGACCAAGGTGCAGCGGAGTTAGTGTTCATCATTGAATATTTAATAGACGAAAGAACACTATACAAAACTAAGAAAACCGACAGCCAAACAGTCCTGTCAGGTGCAAAACACTAACAGAAACAATTACCCACAAAACCCCAACAGAAAAACAGGCACTTATGTGTGACTCCCAATCAGCAACAACACTCTACAGCTGTGCCTGATTGGAAGCCACACGGCCAAAATCAATGAAACAAACCAACATAGAAAAATGCACATAGAACGCCCACCCAATGTAACACCCTGGCCTGACCAAAATAAAGAACAAAAACCCCTCTCTATGGCCAGGGCGTTACAGCAACATGTAAAGTGTTGGTCCCATGTTTCATGAACTGAAAAAAAAGATCCCAGAAATGTTCCATATACACAAAAAGCTTATTTATCTAAAACATTTGGTGCACAAATTTGTTTACATCACTATTAGTGAGAATTTCTCCTTCGCGTAGATATCCATGGCATATCAAGAAGCTGATTAAATGGCATAATCATTACACAGGTGCACCTTGTGCTGGGGACAATAAAAGGCTACTAAAATGTGCAGTTTTGTCACACAGCACAATGCCACAAATGTCTCATTGAGGGAGCGTGCAATTGGCATGCTGACTGTAGGAATGTCCACCAGAGCTGTTGCCAGAGAACTAAATGTTCATTTCTTTACCATAAGTTTCTTCCAATGTCGTTTTAGAGAATTTGGCAGTACGTCCAACCGGCCTTACAACCGCAGACCACGTGTATGGCGTTGTGTGGGCGAACGGTTTGCTGATGTCAACGTTGTGAACAGAGTGCTCCGTGGTGGGACGGCAGGTAGCCTAGTGGTTAGAGCGTTGGACTATCAACCGTAAAGGTTGCAAGATCGAATCCCCGAGCTGACAAGGTAAAACTATGTCGTTCTGCACCTGAACAAGGCAGTTAACCCACTGTTCCTAGGCTGTCATTGAAAATAAGAATTTGTTCTTAACTGATTTGCCTCGTTAAATAAAGGCAAAATAAAAATGGTGGCGGTGGGGTTATGGTATGGGCTGGCATAAGCAACGAACACAATTAATTTTATCGATGGCAATTTGAATGCACAGAGATACCGTGACGAGATCCTGAGGCCCATTGCCGTGCCATTCATCTACCGCCATCACCTCATGTTTCAGCATGATAATGTACGACCCCCATGTCGCAAGGATTTCTACACAATTCCTGAAAGCTGAAAATGTCCCAGTTCTTCCATGTCCTGCATACTCTCCAGACATGTCACCCATTGAGCATGTCTAGGATGCTCTGGATCGACGTGTATGACAGAGTGTTCCAGTTCCTCAAGATCCCAGCAACTTCACACAGCCATTGAAGAGGAGTGGGACAACATTCCACAGGTCACAATCAACAGCCTGATCAACTATATGCGAAAGTGATGTCGCGCTGCATGAGGCAAGTGGTGGTCACACCAGATACCGACTGGTTTTATGATCCACGCCCCTACCTTTTAGGTATCTGTGACCAACAGATGCATATCTGTCTTCCCAGTCTCATGTGAAATCCATAGATTAGGGCCTAATGAGTTTATTTAAATGTACTGATTTCCTTGTATGAACTGTAACTCAGTAAAATCTTTGAAATTGTTGTATGTTGCGTTTATATGTTTGTTCAGTGTAGTTTCAAAGCAGCAGAAACCAACTGTTTCACACACAGCCACTAAGGGATGCACAGCAGCCTAATGTTCTCACACAGCGGCCTAATGTTCTCACACAGCGGCCTAATGTTCTCACACAGCGGCCTAATGTTCTCACACAGTGGCCTAATGACAGATATCTGTCCGAGCAAAATCAAGAGGGAACAGAATCTTCTTGAAAAGTTGACTGATGATGTTGCAGTGTCTAACCTCTTGTAAACATCTTAGTCTCTTTTCTTCATATTTGTATTTATTTATTTCACCTTTATTTAACCAGGTAGGCTAGTTGAGAACAAGTTCTCATTTACAACTGCGACCTGGCCAAGATAAAGCACAGCAGTTCAACAAAAACAATAACACAGAGTTACACATGGAATAAACAAACATACAGTTAATAATACAATAGAAAAAATGTAAATCAATATACAGTGAGTGCAAATGAGATAAGATAAGGGAGGTAAGGCAATAAATAGGCCATGGTGGCAAAGTAATTACAATATACCAATTAAACACTGGAATGGCAGATGTGCAGAAGATTAATGTGCAAGTAGAGATACTGGGGTGCAAAGGAGCAAGATAAATAAATAAATACAGTATGGGGATGAGGTAGTTGTATGGGCTGTTTACACATGGGTTATGTACAGGTGCAGTGATCTGTGAGCTGCTCTGAAAGCTGGTGCTTAAAGTTAATGAGGGAGATATGGGTCTCCAGCTTCAGTGACTTTTGCAGTTCATTCCAGTCATTGGCAGCAGAGAACTGGAAGGAAATGCGGCCAAAGGAGGAATTGGCGTTGGGGGTGACCAGTGAGATATACCTGCTGGAGCACGTGCTACGGGTGGGTGCTGCTATGGTGACCAGTGAGCTGAGATAAAGTGGGGCTTTACCTAGCAGAGACTTGTAGATGACCTGGAGCCAGTGGGTTTTGCAATGAGTATGATGCGATGACGCGATGGCCAGCCAACGAGAGCATACAGGTTGCAATGGTGGGTAATATATGGGGCTTTGGTGACAAAACGGATGGCACTGTGATAGACTGCATCCAATTTGTTGAGTAGAGTGTTGGAGGCTATTTTATAGATGACATTGCTGAAGTCGAGGATCGGTAGGATGGTCAGTTTTACAAAGGTATGTTTGGCAGCATGAGTGAAGGATGCTTTGTTGCGAAATAAGAAGCCAGTTCTAGATTTCATTTTGGATTGGAGATGCTTAATGTGAGTCTGGAAGGAGAATTTACAGTCTAGCCAGACACCTAGGTATTTGTAGTTGTCCACATATTCTAAGTCAGAACCGTCCGGAGTAGTGATGCTGGACGGGCGGGCAGGTGCAGGCAGTGATCAGTTGAAGAGCATGCACTTAGTTTTACTTGCATTTAAGAGCAGTTGGAGGCCACGGAAGGAGAGTTGTATGGCATTGAACAGTGTCCAAAGAAGGGCCAGAAGTATACAGAATGGTGTCGTCTGCGTAGAGGAGGATCACAGAATCACCAGCAGCGAGAGCGACATCATTGATGTATACAGAGAAGAGAGTCGGCCCAAGAATTGAACCCTGTGGCACCCCATAGAGACTGCCAGAGGTCCGGACAACAGGCCCTCCAATTTGACACACTGAACTCTATCAGAGAAGCAGTTGGTGAACCAGGGGAGACAATCATTTGAGAAACCAAGGCTGTTGAGTCTGCCAATAAGAATGTGGTGATTGACAGAGTCGAAAGCCTTGGCCAGGTCGATGAATACGGCTGCACAGTAATGTCTCTTATCGATGGCAGTTATGATATCATTTAGGTCCTTGAGCCTGGCTGAGGTGCACCCATGACCAGCTCTGAAACCAGATTGCATAGCGGAGAAGGTACGGTGGGATTCGAAATGGTCGGTAATCTGTTGACTTGGCTTTCGAAGACCTTAGAAAGGCAGGGTAGGATAGATATAGGTCTGTAGCAATTTGGGTCTAGAGTGTCTCCCCTTTGAAGAGGGGGATGACCATGGCAGCTTTCCAATCTTTGGGAATCTCAGACGATACGAAAGAGAGATTGAAAAGGCTCGTAATAGGGGTTGAAACAATTTCGGCAGATCATTTTAAAAAGAGAGGGTCCAGATTGTCTAGCCCGGCTGATTTGTAGGGGTCCAGGTTTTGCAGTTAAGAACATCAGCTATCTGGATTTGGGTGAAGGAGAAATGAGGAGGCTTGGGCAAGTTGCTGTGGGGAGTGCAGGGCTGTTGAACGGGGTAGGGGTAGCCAGGTGGAAAGCATGGCCAGCCGTAGAAAAATGCTTATTGAAATTCTCGCAGTGGGCAGCTGGGAGGAGGTGCTCTTATTCTCCATGGACTTTACAGTGTCCCAGAACGTTTTTGAGTTTCTGCTACCTGATGCACATTTCTGCTTGAAAAAGCTAGCCTTAGCTTTCCTAACTGCCTGTGTATATTTGTTCCTGACTTCCCTGAAAAGTTGCATATCACGGGGGCTATTCGATGCTAATGCAGAACGCCACAGGATGTTTTTGTGCTGATCAAGGGCAGTCAGGTCTGGAGAGAACCAAGGGCTATATATGTTCCTATTTAAAAAAAATTGAAAGGGGCATGCTTATTTAAGATGGTGAGGAAGGCACTTTTAAAGAATTACCAGGCATCCTCTACTGACGGGATGAGGTCAATATCCTTCCAGGATACCCGGGCCAGGTCGATTAGAAAGGCCTGCTCGCTGAAGTGTTTTAGGGAGCGTTTGATAGTGATGAGGGGTGGTCGTTTGACCGCAGACCCATTACAGATGCAGGCAATGAGGCAGTGATCGCTGAGATCTTGGTTGAAAACAGCAGAGGTGTATTTGGAGGGCAAGTTGGTTAGGATGATATCTATGAGGGTGCCCATGTTTACGGATTTGGGGTTGTACCTGGTGGGTTCATTGATAATTTGTGAGAGATTGAGGGCATCAAGCTTAGATTGTAGGATGGCCAGGATGTTAAGCATGTCTCAGTTTAGGTCACCTAGCAGCACTAGCTCTGAAGATAGATGGGGGGCAATCAATTCACATATGGTGTCCAGGGCACAGCTGGGGGCAGAGGGTGGTCTATAGCAAGTGGCAACGGTAAGAGACTTGTTTCTGTAAAGGTGAATTTTTAAAAGTAGAAGCTCGAATTGTTTGGGTACAGACCTGGATAGTATGACAGAACTCTGCAGGCTATCTCTGCAGTAGATTGCAACACCGCCCCCTTTGGCAGTTCTATCTTGTCGGAAAATGTTATAGTTAGGGATGGAAATTTCAGGTTTATTTTGGTCTTCCTGAGCCAGGATTGAGACACGGCTAGAACATCCGGGTTGGCAGAGTGGGCTAGCGCAGTGAATAAAACAAACTTAGGGAGGAGGCTTCTAATGTTAACATGCATGAAACCAAGGCTTTTACAGTTACAGAAGTCAGCAAATGATAGCGCCTGGAATGGAGCTAGGCACTGCAGGGCCTGGATTAACCTCCACATCACCAGAGGAACAGAGGAGGAGTAGGATTAGGGTACGGCTAAAGGCTAAAATAACTGGCTGTCTAGTACGTTCAGAACAGAGAGTAAAAAGAGCAGATTTCTGGGCACGGTAGAATAGATTCAAGGCATAATGTACAGACAAAGGTATGGTAGGATGTGGATACAGTGAGGGTAAACCTGTGTATAGAGTGACGATGAAAGAGATATTGTCCCTAGAAATTCAATTTAAACCAGGTGATGTCACCGCATGTGTGGTAGGTAGAACTAAAGTGTTAAATAAGGCGTATTGAGCAGGGCTAGAGGCTATACAGTGAAATAAGGCAATAAATACTAACCAAAACAGCAATGGATAAGGCATATTGATGTTAGTGAGAGGCATGCGTAGCCGAGTGATCATAGGAGTCCAGTGAGTGGCTTCAGGCAGCTTGCGGGCCGGGGCTAACAAGCTACAGAAGGTCCTTGGCGGGACATCGCGACGGAAGAAAGTCTGTTGTGGCCCCCTCGTGCTATTACATCGGCAGACGGATCAGCAGGGCTCCGTGTGGTAAACCAGGCCAATTGGCAGAATAGGTATAGTGGCCAAAGAATTTGTCCGTTGGGCCTCTTAAGCTAACAGTCCGATGTGCTCTGGACAGCTAGCAGGCCGTGGCAAGCATGCTAGCGGATGAGATTTCAGGGGACGAAGCGACGGCAGAGCCAGTTGAGAAAAAACCCATTGGGTGAATCACGTCGGTGGTCCAGTCGTGATGAGTTGGCGGGGGTCCAAGCCATTTGGCTAAAAGAGGTACTGTAGCCCAAGTAGTGGCTGATGGACCTCTTTGGCTAACCGGGAGATGGGCCTAGCAAGGCTAGCTCCAGGCTAATTGGTTCTTGCGTCGGGACAGTGACGTTAGCCAGGAGTGGCAACTCGAATAGCAGCTAGCTAGCTGCGATGATCCAGGTGCGGTAGGAATCCGGAGATATGGAGAAAAATAAGTCAGATTTTCTCTGGTTTGAGTCACACTGTGCAGACTGGCGAGAGTTGTCCATGCTAGAGGTGGCTGATGACCGCTAGCAGTGGCTAGCTGACTACTAGCTAGTAGCTAGTTAGTTGGCTAGCTTCTGTTGGGGTTCCGGTTCAGACGACGGATCAGCAGGGCTCCGTATGGTGGGTATAGTGGCCAAAGAATTTGTCCGATGGGCCTCTTAAGCTAACAGTTCGATGTACTTTAGACAGCTAGCGGGCCGTGGCTAACTAGTAGCCAGTTAGCTGGTAGCCAGTTAGCTGGCTAACTTTTGATGAGTTGATGAGTTCTTAAGTATAAAAATAGCAGATCCGTACCACATTCGGTGAGGCGGGTTGCAGGAGAGTATATTCAGTCCGTTGATAGAAAGTGCTATTAAAATATTAAATATATATATATGAAAAAGAAAAACAAGGAAAAACGATGTTTACAAGGGACGGGAAGAGACAAGACAAAAACACACGTCCGACTGCTACGCCATCTTGGAAAGTGATATGTTACAACGCCAACCTTTACAACAAACACCCATGACCCACCACCCATCATGTCATCTGATCAGTCCAGCAATCAGTGGGCTAGAAGGTAACCAAAAATGACATTTTACAAGATGTCAAGAGCCTATTTATTTATATGCTCAATTCCTGTAGGCTGTTAGCCTCGTACGAACCATCCTGATCTCGCCAGCTTTCATTCTGTTTCAAATCAAATTAAATGTTATTTGTCACATGCGCCAAATACAACAGGTGTAGACCTTACAGTGAAATGTTTACTTACAAGCCCTTAACCAACAACGCAGTTAAGAAAAAAAGTGTCAAGAAAGTATTTACTCAAATAAACTGAAGTAAAAAATAAATAAAAAATAATAAACATTTTAACTATTTAAGGAGCAACAATAGAATAACAGTAGCGAGGCTATATACAGGGGGTACCGGTACTGAGTCAATGTGTGGGAGCACAGGTTAGTCAAGGTATTGAGGTAATATGTACATGTAGGTAGAGGTAAAGTGACTATGCATGGATAATAAACAGAGAGTAGCGGCAGTGTAAAAATGAGGGTGGGGGGGACAATGCAAATAGTCAGGGTAGCCATTTGATTAGCTGTTCATGAGTCTTATGGCTTGGGGGTAGAAGCTGTTAAGAAGCCTTTTGGACCTAGACTTGGCGCTCAGGTACCGCTTGCCGTATGGTAGCAGAGAGAACAGTCTATGACTAGGGTGGTTGGAGTCTTTGGATATTTTTTGGGCCTTCCTCTGACACCGCCTGGTATAGAGGTCCTGGATGGCAGGAAGCTTGGCCCCAGTGATGTACTGGGCCGTATGCACTACCCTCTGTAGTGCCTTGCGGCAAGGAGGCCGAGCAGGCAGGTGATGCAACCAGTCAGGATGGTCTCAATGGTGCAGCTGTAGAACTTTTTGATCTGAGGACCCATGCCAAATCTTTTCAGTCTCCTGAGGGGGAATAGGCTTTGTTATGCCCTCTTCACGACTGTCTTGGTGTGTTTGGACCATGTTAGTTTGAACTTGAAGCTCTCAACCTGCTCCACTACAGCCCCGTCAATGAGAATGGGGACGTGCTCGGTCCTCCTTTTCCTGTAGTCCACAATCATCTCTTTTGTCTTGATCATGTTGAGGGAGAGGTTGTTGTCCTGGCACCACACTGCCAGGTCTCTGACCTCCTCCCTATAGGCTGTCTCATCATTGTCGGTGATCAGGCCTACCACTGTTGTAACGTCTGCAAACTTAATGATGGTGTTGGAGTCGTGCTTGGCCATGCAGTCATGGGTGAACAGGGAGTACAGGTGAGCTGTAGTCAATGAATAGCATTTTCATGTAGGTGTTCCTTTTGTCCAGATGGGAAAGCGCAGTGTGGAGTACAATAGAGATTTCAACATCTGTGGATCTGTTGGGGCGGTATGCAAATTAGAGTGGGTCTAGGGTTTCTGGAATAATGGTGTTGATGTGAGCCATGACCAGCCTTTCAAAGCACTTCATGGCTACAGACATGAGTGCTACAAGTCGGTAATCATTTAGGCAGGTTACCTTGGTGTTCTTGGGCACAGGGACTATGATGGTCTGCTTGAAACATGTTGGTATTACAGACTCGGTCAGGGACAGGTTGAAAATGTCAGTGAAGACACTTGCCAGTTGGTCAGCGCATGCTCAGAGTACACGTCCTGCTGATCCGTCTGGCCCTGCGGCCTTGTGAATGTTGACCTGTGTAAAAGGTCTTACTCACATCGGCTACGGAGAGCCGAAAATGTAAGCTAGCGAGATCAGGATGGTTCATACAAGGTTAGTAGGCTGTGGCCTATGCCTGTTGATTCACATTGCGCAACACAATAATAGGCTATTGTTTTGTTTATTATCCCATGAAACAGTAGGCATCACTACTACTAGGCCTATTAGACTAGGCTACACAAAAGAAAGAAAGAAAAGAATGTGGAACCTTATCTGGCAAGACATCTTGGAGATGCTACCACAATGATATGCAAATGTGGAATCTTTTCTGGGAAGACATCTTGGATATGCTACCACAATTATATGCAAATACACGTGGTGCTGCTTACTAACAATGAACTGAAGTACATTTCTCCAACGGGGAGAGAAGTTGACCTTCATTATCCTCAGTCTTGAACCCGGCCAGTTCTAGTGCGGACCCCTAGTCCATTGAAAAGCAACATTGCTTCTTTAAGATTTGACTTTCGGCCATCAGCGGGTCTGTCTGTTCATTGTTGGAGAGAGAGAGTGAAAGAGACAGCGAGTTGAGATTGATATACGGGGGCTGAGGACAAGTCGTGCATAATATCATCGAGCAGCTGTGGTGGAAAGCAGCACAGAACCCCGGTATTGAGCACGCATCCTACCAGAGACAAAATGGGTAAGTCGTCTACATTTGTTATGGTACCTCTAAATGGCTATTAATAGCCAACCAACTGTTTAAAAGGTCTTACTCACATCGGCTACGGAGAGCGTGATCACACAGTCGTCCGGAGCAGCTGATGCTCTCATGCATGCTCAGTGTTGCTTGCCTCGAAGCGAGCATAGAAGTTATTTAGCTCGTCTGGTAGGCTCGTGTCACTGGGCAACCCGCGGCTATGCTTCCCTTTCTAGTCCGTAATAGTCTGCAAACCCTGCCACATCTGACGAGTGTCGGAGTAAGTGTAGTACGATTCAATCTTAGTCCTGTATTGATGCTTTGCCTGTTTGATGGTTCGTCAGAGGGCATAGCGGGATTTCTTATAAGCGTCCGGCTCCTTGAAAGCGGCAGCTCTACCCTTTAGCTCAGTGCGGATGTTGCCTGTAATCCATGGCTTCTGGTTGGGGTATGTACGTACGGTTACTGTGGGGACGACGTCATCGATGCACTTATTGATGAAGCCAGTGACTGATGTGGTGTACTCCTCAATGCCATCGGAAGAATCCCAGAACATATTCCAGTCTGTGCTAGCAAAACAGTCCTGTAGCTTAGCATCTGTGTCATCTGACCACTTCCTTATTTAGCGAGTCACTGGTACTTCCTGCTTTAGTTTTTGCTTGTAAGTAGGAATCCGGAGGATGGAGTTATGGTCAGATTTGCCAAATGGAGGGCGAGGGAGAGCTTTGTACGCGTCTCTGTGTGTGAAGTAAAGGTGGTCTAGAGTGTTTTTCCCCTCTGGTTACACATTTAACATGTTGGTAGAAATGAGGTAAAACGGATTTATGTTTCCCTGCATTAAAGTCCCCGGCCACTAGGAGCGCCGCCTCTGGATGAGCATATTCTTGTTTGCTTTGGGCCTTATACAGCTTGTTGAGTGCCGTCTTAGTGCCAGCATCAGTCTGTGGTAGTATGTAGACAGTTACGAGAAATATAGATGAAAACTCTAGGTAAATAGTGTGGTCTACAGCTTATCATGAGATACTCTACCTCAGGCGAGCAAAACCTCAAGACTTCCTTAATATTAGATTTCGTGCACCAGCTGTTATTTACAAATAGACACAGACCACTACCCCTTGTATTACCGGAGGCAGCTGTTCTGTCTTGCTGATGGACCAAAAACCCAGCCAGATGTATGTTACCCATGTCGTCATTCAGCCACGACTCAGTGAAACATAAGATATTACAGTTTTTATTGTCCCGTTGGTAGGATAGTATTGATCACAGCTCTTCCATTTAGTTATCCAATGATTGCACGTTGGCTAATAGGATTGATGGTAGAGAGGGATTACTCACTCGCCGTCGGATCCTTACAAGGCACGCCGACCTACGTCCCCGATATCTCCGTCTTTTCTTCCTGAGAATGACGGTGATTTGGGCCTTGTTGGGTGTCTGAAGTAAACCCTTTGCGTCTGACTCGTTAAAGAAAAAATCTTCTTCCAGTACGAGGTGAGTATTCGCTGTCCTGATATCTAGAAGCTCTTTTCGGTCATAAGAGACGGTGGCAGAAACATTATGTACAAAATAAGTTACAAATAACACAAAAAAACCACACAATAGCACAATTGGTTAGGAGCCCGTAAACAAAATGTAAGCTAGCGAGATCAGGATGGTTCATACAAGGTTAGTAGGCTGTGGCCTATGCCTGTTGATTCACATTGCGCAACACAATAATAGGCTATTGTTTTGTTTATTATCCCATGAAACAGTAGGCATCACTACTACTAGGCCTATTAGACTAGGCTACACAAAAGAAAGAAAGAAAAGAATGTGGAACCTTATCTGGCAAGACATCTTGGAGATGCTACCACAATGATATGCAAATGTGGAATCTTTTCTGGGAAGACATCTTGGATATGCTACCACAATTATATGCAAATGCACGTGGTGCTGCTTACTAACAATGAACTGAAGTACATTTCTCCAACGGGGAGAGAAGTTGACCTTCATTATCCTCAGTCTTGAACCCGGCCAGTTCTAGTGCGGACCCCTAGTCCATTGAAAAGCGACATTGTTTCTTTAAGATTCGACTTTCGGCCATCAGCGGGTCTGTCTGTTCATTGTTGGAGAGAGAGAGTGAAAGAGACAGCGAGTTGAGATTGATATACGGGGGCTGAGGACAAGTCGTGCATAATATCATTGAGCAGCTGTGGTGGAAAGCAGCACAGAACCCCGGTATTGAGCACACATTCTACCAGAGACAGCATGGGTAAGTCGTCTACATTTGTTATGGTACCTCTAAATGGCTATTAATAACCAACCAACCACAACCAAACTGTACATTTTCTTTGGTATTCTTTGAATGATTTTGGCATTATAAAATATTATATTATGTCTGGCATGAAAAGTGCTGATAAGTGATTTATTTATTGCTTCGAGAGGTACAGACAAGGCTACTTTCCAGAGGTGCGTTGTCTTTCACTTACAATGTCTTCATTTTTACCAACCTAATGTGTTCTAAGTGCTATTTGTTTTCGGGCATAAAGGTCTGTGACGTCCATGAGAAGTTGTTTGAGGTCCTAATAGGTCCGTATCTTTATTAGTATAGTTCCTCTCTGTAGTTCTCGAGAGGGGACTTTTGAAGCTAGAATGGTGCAAATAGAGAAGTGAACTGTTTTAAACTAGGTAGAAAACCCCTGCACCTGTTGCTGGGTGACTATGCTATTTTCCTTCCTATGTGTACTGAGAAGTACTGCTATTTTCCTTCCTATGTGTACTGAGAAGTACTGCTATTTTCCTTCCTATGTGTACTGACAAGTACTGCTATTTTCCTTCCTATGTGTACTGAGAAGTACTGCTATTTTCCTTCCTATGTGTATGATAAGTACTGCTATTTTCCTTCCTATGTGTATGATAAGTACTGCTATTTTCCTTCCTATGTGTATGATAAGTACTGCTATTTTCCTTCCTATGTGTACTGAGAAGTACTGCTATTTTCCTTCCTATGTGTATGATAAGTACTGCTATTTTCCTTCCTATGTGTACTGAGAAGTACTGCTATTTTCCTTCCTATGTGTATGATAAGTTCTGCTATTTTGTCAAAGTAACAAAATTGCTTGAACATAGGTATTGAGACTTGAAAAGTAAAGTGCTGAATATCAAATCAAATCAAATGTATTTATATAGCCCTTCGTATATCAGCTGAAATCTCAAAGTGCTGTACAGAAACCCAGCCTAAAACCCCAAACAGCAAGCAATGCATGTGAAAGAAGCACGGTGGCTAGGAAAAACTACCTAGGAAAAACTCCCTAGAAAGGCCAAAAACCTAGGAAGAAACCTAGAGAGGAACCAGGCTATGAGGGGTGGCCAGTCCTCTTCTGGCTGTGCCGGGTGGATATTATAACAGAACATGGTCAAGATGTTAAAATGTTCATAAATGACCAGCATGGTCAAATAATAATAATCATAGTAGTTGTCGAGGGTGCAACAAGCACGTCCGGTGAACAGGTCAGGGTTCCGTGGCCGCAGGCAGAACAGTTGAAACTGGAGCAGCAGCATGGCCAGGTGGACTGGGGACAGCAATATCAAGTCATGTTACTGAAGAGGCTTTTCGGCAGTGTGTTAATAAAAGGCAATTCATGGTCAGTCCTACGTCTGCGTTGGCCGTGCAGCATTCAAGGTGATACGGCCTCTGCAGAAGGCAGGGCATTCATACTTCTAGCGCTTCGCAGAGCTGTTGTCAAGGAAGTGAGTTTGTGTTTATACTGGACCTCCCGCCATCACCTACCGTCAACTAATCATGTCAATGCGGAACTATATGGAGCCCTCCGCATTGTTACAAAATTTGAGGGGAGCAAGGTGATGCGGTCCAAAGCTCAATTTGGCTTCGTAATTGCATCACACAATCCATACGGAGTCCCCGACCACATTTTCCAATCAACCATAAATTGCTTCTTAGTCCGTGTTCTTTCATTGGCAAACTTTTTAATTGGTTCAAAACTAATTTCCACACTGGAGTGATTATGCAACCTGGAAGACAGCCTGATCTCACACACACACACACACACACACACACACACACACACACACACTTACCCACACAAAACCCTGGAGTCACCGAGTGCATGTGTATGGTGCCCCTTCCTGCCATCTGTGCCAACTGTAATAATGGTACCAGCTCCAGCCAGTCTTCTGAGGGAGAGCGTGATCTCCCTCCTGTCTTTCCCCACTTCCACCACGGACTATTGGATATCCCTCTGGCTGTCACAAGCCTCCTTCTGCTCCTATAAACCCCAGTGTGGGTGCTGGAGGTGGCTCTGGCTATTGTTTGCTTGACATTGGTGGCCCTTGTCTTCCCACACTGCACCGGGACAAAGAACATTGTCTCTGCAGTCACACAAGCAGCCTCTCTCTTTCTTAGTCTCTTTCTCTGCCCTCCCTCTTTTCTCCCACTGTCCATGGAGTGAGCGCTGATTGGAGCCAGGGTTAGTGCTGGGTTTGGGACAGACAGATCCTCACATCCTAAGGGCCCATTCACAGCACATGACTCTGGGGAAGAATGGCCGTAGCTAGCTGACAGACTGAACGCTACTGTGCATAGAGAACAGACCAGTCCAAGGCCACAAAGAGTAACTCAGGGATGAGCTATTTTACGACCACAGCTGGATAGTGTAATAACTGTAGCCAGATCCTTCCAGTATACAGTTGTTTATCCATCCATTTAGTCACAGTGACGTATGTTCATTACCACTCCCTTGGTGGTTGCCCTATGCTTCTCTACAGGTAACCCATACGTAACCCTACATTAACCCCTATGTCGTTATGTCCTGTCCTATAGGTTGTTATGACTGCTGTATGAAGTGCCTGGGAGGAGTACCGTATTGCTCCCTGGTGGCCACTCTGCTGTGTTTCTCAGGGATAGCTCTGTTCTGTGGCTGTGGTCACCAGGCCCTCACTGAGACGGAGAGACTCATCGAGACATATTTCGCCCGTAACCTACAGGACTACATTACCCTGGCCTACCTGTGAGTGGCTCAAAAGCTATTGCTTTATCTCAAACCTACCCCCTAGGAATACCTGCAACTGATTAGAGTAGGGGTGGCCAAGACCTAGAAGGTTTTGTTAAAGCTGGGCTGGAACAAAAACCTAGATTGTTTTGGCGATCCAGGACCAGGATTGGCCACCACTGGTTAAGATGTCCCCTAAGTCTGCTGTATAAGTACATTGAACTAAACGGCAGACCTACTGTTAATGGTAGACCTCGTGTTAGCGGTAGGCATCATAGACCTACTGTTAATGGTAGACCTCGTGTTAGCGGTAGGCATCATAGACCTACTGTTAATGGTAGACCTCATGTTAGCGGTAGACATCATAGACCTACTGTTAATGGTAGACCTCATGTTAGCGGTAGACATCATAGACCTACTGTTAATGGTAGACCTCATGTTAGCGGTAGACATCATAAACCTACTGTTAATGGTAGACCTCATGTTAGCGGTAGGCATCATAGACCTACTGTTAATGGTAGACCTCGTGTTAGCGGTAGGCATCATAGACCTACTGTTAATGGTAGACCTCATGTTAGCGGTAGACATCATAGACCTACTGTTAATGGTAGACCTCATGTTAGCGGTAGACATCATAGACCTACTGTTAATGGTAGGCCTCGTGTTAGCGGTAGACATCATAGACCTACTGTTAATGGTAGACCTCATGTTAGCGGTAGACATCATAGACCTACTGTTAATGGTAGACCTCATGTTAGCGGTAGGCATCATAGACCTACTGTTAATGGTAGACCTCATGTTAGCGGTAGACATCATAGACCTACTGTTAATGGTAGACCTCATGTTAGCGGTAGACATCATAGACCTACTGTTAATGGTAGACCTCATGTTAGCGGTAGACATCATAGACCTACTGTTAATGGTAGACCTCATGTTAGCGGTAGACATCATAGACCTACTGTTAATGGTAGACCTCATGTTAGCGGTAGACATCATAGACCTACTGTTAATGGTAGGCCTCATGTTAGCGGTAGACATCCTAGACCTACTGTTAATGGTAGACCTCATGTTAGCGGTAGACATCATAGACCTACTGTTAATGGTAGACCTCATGTTAGCGGTAGCCATCATAGACCTACTGTTAATGGTAGGCCTCGTGTTAGCGGTAGACATCATAGACCTACTGTTAATGGTAGGCCTCATGTTAGCGGTAGGCATCATAGACCTACTGTTAATGGTAGACCTCGTGTTAGCGGTAGACATCATAGACCTACTGTTAATGGTAGACCTCATGTTAGCGGTAGACATCATAGACCTACTGTTAATGGTAGACCTCATGTTAGCGGTAGACATCATAGACCTACTGTTAATGGTAGGCCTCGTGTTAGCGGTAGACATCATAGACCTACTGTTAATGGTAGACCTCATGTTAGCAGTAGGCATCATAGACCTACTGTTAATGGTAGACCTCATGTTAGCGGTAGGCATCATAGACCTACTGTTAATGGTAGACCTCATGTTAGCGGTAGACATCATAGACCTACTGTAGTGATGTGTCCTAATACTTTTTCCCTCCTTCTCCCCTGCCCCTCCTCTTCCTTCCCCCCTGCCCCTCCTCTTCCTTCTCCCCTGCCCCTCCTCTTCCTTCTCCCCTGCCCCTCCTCTTCCTTCTCCCCTGCCCCTCCTCTTCCGTCACCCCCGCCCCGCCCCTCCTCTTCCTTCACCCCCGCCCCGCCCCTTCTCTTCCTTCCCCCCTGCCCCTCCTCTTCCTTCACCCCCCTGCCCCTCCTCTTCCTTCACCCCCCTGCCCCTCCTCTTCCTTCTCCCCTGCCCCTCCTCTTCTGCTCTTCCAACATAGTATCCAGTACTTCCAGTATGTTATCTATGGCTTGGCTTCATTCTTTTTCCTCTACTGCATCGTACTGCTGGCGGAGGGATTCTACACCACCAGCGCCGCCAAGCAGACCTTCGGAGAGTTCAGGAGCACCCTGTGTGGACGCTGTCTTAGTAGCACGGTGAGAGAGTCGGGGAAATGGTGGAGGGGTGATGGTAACATGCTGGGGTGGAGGGGTGATGGTAACAGGCTGGGGTGGAGGGGTGATGGTAACAGGATGGAGGGGTGATGGTAACAGGCTGGGGTGGTGGGGTGATGGTAACAGGATGGAGGGGTGATGGTAACAGGCTGGGGTGGAGGGGTGATGGTAACAGGCTGGGGTGGAGGGGTGATGGTAACAGGCTGGGGTGGAGGGGTGATGGTAACAGGCTGGGGTGGATGGGTGATGGTAACAGGCTGGGGTGGAGGGGTGATGGTAACAGGCTGGGGTGGATGGGTGATGGTAACAGGATGGAGGGGTGATGGTAACAGGCTGGGGTGGAGGGGTGATGGTAACTGGGTGGAGGGGTGATGGTAACAGGCTGGGGTGGAGGGGTGATGGTAACAGGATGGAGGGGTGATGGTAACAGGCTGGGGTGGATGGGTGATGGTAACAGGATGGAGGGGTGATGGTAACAGGCTGGGGTGGATGGGTGATGGTAACAGGCTGGGGTGGAGGGGTGATGGTAACAGGCTGGGCTGGAGGGGTGATGGTAACAGGATGGAGGGGTGATGGTAACAGGCTGGGGTGGAAGGGTGATGGTAACAGGCTGGGGTGGAGGGGTGATGGTAACAGGCTGGGGTGGAGGGGTGATGGTAACAGGATGGAGGGGTGATGGTAACAGGCTGGGGTGGAGGGGTGATGGTAACAGGCTGGGGTGGAGGGGTGATGGTAACAGGCTGGGGTGGAGGGGTGATGGTAACAGGCTGGGGTGGATGGGTGATGGTAACAGGCTGGGGTGGAGGGGTGATGGTAACAGGCTGGGGTGGATGGGTGATGGTAACAGGATGGAGGGGTGATGGTAACAGGCTGGGGTGGAGGGGTGATGGTAACAGGCTGGGGTGGAGGGGTGATGGTAACAGGATGGAGGGGTGATGGTAACAGGCTGGGGTGGAGGGGTGATGGTAACTGGGTGGAGGGGTGATGGTAACAGGCTGGGGTGGAGGGGTGATGGTAACAGGATGGAGGGGTGATGGTAACAGGCTGGGGTGGATGGGTGATGGTAACAGGATGGAGGGGTGATGGTAACAGGCTGGGGTGGATGGGTGATGGTAACAGGCTGGGGTGGAGGGGTGATGGTAACAGGCTGGGGTGGAGGGGTGATGGTAACAGGATGGAGGGGTGATGGTAACAGGCTGGGGTGGAGGGGTGATGGTAACAGGCTGGGGTGGAGGGGTGATGGTAACAGGCTGGGGTGGAGGGGTGATGGTAACAGGCTGGGGTGGATGGGTGATGGTAACAGGATGGAGGGGTGATGGTAACAGGCTGGGGTGGAGGGGTGATGGTAACAGGCTGGTGTGGAGGGGTGATGGTAACAGGATGGAGGGGTGATGGTAACAGGCTGGGGTGGAGGGGTGATGGTAACAGGCTGGGGTGGAGGGGTGATGGTACCAGGATGGAGGGGTGATGGTAACAGGCTGGGGTGGAGGGGTGATGGTAACAGGATGGGGTGGAGGGGTGATGGTAACAGGCTGGGGTGGATGGGTGATGGTAACAGGATGGAGGGGTGATGGTAACAGGCTGGGGTGGAGGGGTGATGGTAACAGGCTGGGGTGGAGGGGTGATGGTAACAGGCTGGGGTGGAGGGGTGATGGTAACAGGCTGGGGTGGATGGGTGATGGTAACAGGATGGAGGGGTGATGGTAACAGGCTGGGATGGAGGGGTGATGGTAACAGGCTGGGGTGGAGGGGTGATGGTAACAGGCTGGGGTGGAGGGGTGATGGTAACAGGCTGGGGTGGAGGGGTGATGGTAACAGGCTGGGGTGGAGGGGTGATGGTAACAGGCTGGGGTGGATGGGTGATGGTAACAGGATGGAGGGGTGATGGTAACAGGCTGGGGTGGAGGGGTGATGGTAACAGGCTGGTGTGGAGGGGTGATGGTAACAGGATGGAGGGGTGATGGTAACAGGCTGGAGTGGAGGGGTGATGGTAACAGGATGGAGGGGTGATGGTAACAGGCTGGGGTGGAGGGGTGATGGTAACAGGATGGAAGGGTGATGGTAACAGGATGGAGGGGTGATGGTAACAGGCTGGGGTGGAGGGGTGATGGTAACAGGCTGGGGTGGAGGGGTGATGGTAACAGGATGGAGGGGTGATGGTAACAGGATGGAGGGGTGATGGTAACAGGCTGGGGTGGAGGGGTGATGGTAACAGGCTGGGGTGGATGGGTGATGGTAACAGGCTGGGGTGGATGGGTGATGGTAACAGGATGGAGGGGTGATGGTAACAGGATGGAGGGGTGATGGTAACAGGATGGAGGGGTGATGGTAACAGGCTGGGGTGGAGGGGTGATGGTAACAGGCTGGGTGGAGGGGTGATGGTAACAGGATGGAGGGGTGATGGTAACAGGATGGAGGGGTGATGGTAACAGGCTGGGGTGGAGGGGTGATGGTAACAGGCTGGGGTGGATGGGTGATGGTAACAGGATGGAGGGGTGATGGTAACAGGATGGAGGGGTGATGGTAACAGGATGGGATGGAGGGGTGATGGTAACTGGGTAGAGCGGTGATGGTAACAGGATGGAGGGGTGATGGTAACAGGCTGGGGTGGAGGGGTGATGGTAACAGGCTGGGTGGAGGGGTGATGGTAACAGGATGGAGGGGTGATGGTAACAGGATGGAGGGGTGATGGTAACAGGGTGGAGGGGTGATGGTAACAGGATGGAGGGGTGATGGTAACAGGCTGGGTGGAGGGGTGATGGTAACAGGCTGGCGTGGAGGGGTGATGGTAACAGGCTGGCGTGGAGGGGTGATGGTAACTGGGTGGAGCGGTGATGGTAACAGGATGGAGGGGTGATGGTAACAGGCTGGAGGGGTGATGGTAACTGGGTGGGGTGGAGGGGTGATGGTAACAGGATGGAAGGGTGATGGTAACAGGCTGGGGTGGAGGGGTGATGGTAACAGGATGGAGGGGTGATGGTAACAGGATGGAGGGGTGATGGTAACAGGCTGGGGTGGAGGGGTGATGGTAACAGGCTGGGTGGAGGGGTGATGGTAACAGGCTGGCGTGGAGGGGTGATGGTAACAGGCTGGCGTGGAGAGGTGATGGTAACTGGGTGGAGCGGTGATGGTAACAGGATGGAGGGGTGATGGTAACAGGCTGGGGTGGAGGGGTGATGGTAACAGGCTGGGGTGGAGGGGTGATGGTAACTGGGTGGAGCGGTGATGGTAACAGGATGGAGGGGTGATGGTAACAGGCTGGGGTGGAGGGGTGATGGTAACAGGCTGGGATGGAGGGGTGATGGTAACAGGCTGGGGTGGAGGGGTGATGGTAACAGGCTGGGATGGAGGGGTGATGGTAACTGGGTGGAGCGGTGATGGTAACAGGATGGAGGGGTGATGGTAACAGGCTGGGGTGGAGGGGTGATGGTAACAGGCTGGGGTGGAGGGGTGATGGTAACAGGATGGAGGGGTGATGGTAACAGGCTGGGGTGGAGGGGTGATGGTAACAGGCTGGGTGGAGGGGTGATGGTAACAGGCTGGCGTGGAGGGGTGATGGTAACAGGCTGGCGTGGAGGGGTGATGGTAACTGGGTGGAGCGGTGATGGTAACAGGATGGAGGGGTGATGGTAACAGGGTGTGGATGGTATGGAGTTAAGAAGATGAGGATGGAGGAAAGGCTGGGTGAGGAGGTAGTTGAGAGGATGGCGTGAAGGTATAGTGGGGCTGAGGCTAGTGGGATAGAGGTAAGAGAGTGAGGGTGGAGATGAGAGCTCAACAAAACTCTGAAAGTTACACTTCCCTGATTCATTTTTGGCCTGTTAAGATTCATAATGCCTAAACATGAATCTCTCTCTTCATCTGCAGTTTATATTGATAACGTACCTTCTGGCGGTGGTGTGGCTGTTAGTGTTTGCCTTCTCTGCCTTGCCTGTCTATTTCTTCTACAACATGGACTCTACCTGCCACACCATCACCGTCCTGACTGAGACCCCAGCTAGCATCAACCAGCTCTGTATCGACGCCAGGCAGTACGGTAAAGAAAGAAAACATCACCTCACTATATCATCTGCTATGTTCATTCATATGGTAACATACAGTGCGTTCAATAAGTATTCAGACCCCTTTGACTAATTCCAGATTTCGTTACGGTACAGCCTTATTCTAAAATTGATTAAATTTTTTGTAAATGTATAAAAAAATAAAAAACATCACATTTACGTAAGTATTCAGACCATCTGCTATGAGACTCGAAATTGAGCTCAGGTGCAGGAGCACACTGGCCTCCATCATTCTTAAATGGAAGAAGTTTGGATCCACCAAGACTCTTCCTAGAGCTGGCTGCCCGGCCAAAATTAGCAATCGGGGGAGGAGGGCCTTGGTCAGGGAGGTGACCAAGAACCCGATGGTCACTCTGACAGAGCTCCAGAATTCCTCTGGTGGAGATGGGAGAAACTTCCAGAAGGACAACTATCTCTGCAGCACTCCACCAATCAGGCCTTTATGGTAGAGTGGCCAGATGGAAGCCACTCTTCAGTAAAAGGCAAATGGCAGCCCACTTGGAGTTTGCCAAATGGCACCTAAAGACTCTGACCATGATAAACAAGATTCTCTGGTCTGATGAAACCAAGATTGAACTCTTTGGCCTGAATGCTAAGTGTCACATCTGGAGGAAACCTGTCACCATTCCTACGGTGAACCCTAACCCTACGGTGAAGCATGGTGGTGGTAGGATCGAGGGAAAGATGAACGGCACAAAGTACAGAGAGATCCTTGATGAAAACCTGCTTCAGAGCGCTCAGAACCTCAGACTGGGGCGAGGGTTTACCTTCCAACAGGACAACGACCCTAAGTATACAGCCAAGACAACGCATGAGTGGCTTCGGGACAAGTTTCTGAATGTCCTTAAGTGGCCCAGCCAGAGCCCAGACTTGAACCCAATCGAACATCTCTAGAGAGACCTGAAAATAGCTGTGCAGCAATACTCCCTTTGCAACCTGACAGGGCTTGAGAGGATCTGCAGAGAATAATGGGAGAAACTCCCCAAATACAGGTGTGCCAAGCTTGTCGCGTCTTACCCAAGAAGACTCAAGCCTGTAATCGCTGCCAAAGGTGCTTCAACAAAGTACTGAGTAAAGGGTCTGAATACTTATGTAAATGTGACATTTAAGTTGGAATAAATAAGCAACAAATTTGAACCTGTTTTTGCTTTGTCATTATGGGGTAATGTGTGTAGATTGTTGAGGGGGGGGGGAAAATATTTTAATCTATTTTAGAATAAGGCTGTAACGTAACAAAGTGTGGGAAAAGTCCAGGGTTCTGAATACTTTCTAAATGCACTGTATGATCTCTGTGGGCCTAGTAAAGATTGGTCATACCACGTTTAACATGTATTACCTTTAATGTGGCAGAAACACAACCGGTCATGATGTTTTCATCTGCTTGTCAAACAATCACTTAACAAAGGTGGTCCTGTAGGCTACTTGTGCACATTAGTTCACTCAGAAAATAATTCCAGCATCCAAACCCCAACAGTGCGCTATGCACCCGCAATTTGATGAATAGAAAGAGACAGCAGTTCTAAAACACCTGGTGTATTGTAATGGCATTGTGGGATTGTCATTAGGCCTCCACTTGTAGACTGAATTGATGCATCCACTGTTGTCTGCGGCCGCCGCGGTCTCGGCCACTCGTCTCCGCCTTGGCAAAAAGTGTTCTCGTCGAACCACAACGCAATTCGCTCATTTTTCATGGCCTATATTTTTCTTGGCAATATATGTTAATTGTGATAGGCTCACGTTTTACCAGTACGTGGTACCCCCACAATTTTTTGGGCTGGGACACTGTACCTTACCGGACCGTACCTTACCAGACCGTAATGTACCAGAACATACCAGACCTTACCTTACAGTACCAGGCCGTACCTTACCGTACCATAGCATACCGTACCTTAACAAACCAGAACATGCATACCAGAACATACCTTACCGTACCATACCATACCTTACCAGACCGTACCTCACCTCACCATACCGTACCAGAACATACCTTACCATACCGTACCAGACCGGACCGTACCAGAACATACCTTACCTTACCATGCCAGACCGTACCAGAACATACCGTACCAGGCCAACTCAGAACATACCGTACCGGACCATACCAGACCTTGCCGTACCAAAACATACCGTACCAGACCGTACCATACCAGACCACACCCTGACATTACCAACTGTGAAAGCAGAGAATCGGATATGTGTATATATTTTTCATCTCTTTCAGGGCTCCTACCATGGAATGCGATGCCAGGCAAAGCTTGTGGAATGACACTGTCCAATGTCTGCAAAACCAGAGAGGTCAGTAATACAGTCTCTCACGATAGAACGGCAGACATGTTAAAAACAATGCGTCTCTAGAGTCTAGACTGTTAACGTTTCTCTGACATATTTCCAGAATGACACATGATCACTCTGACTCATCTCTGACTCTGATTTGTCCTTTTACAGTTCCGTGTGACCTACGACCTGTACATCGCTGCGTTTGCCGGGGCAGGCATCACACTCTTGGCTCTGGTGAGTGACCCTGCCCTAATCTCTTAACTGGGACCAGATTGGCTACAGCTTTACAATAGAGTTGTGTCTTATGTGACGTAGTCAGTGTAGGTGTTCAGGAATGCCAGAACGTCAGGCCTCCATGGCTGATAAGTCTCACTGTAGCTCTCTGTTCTTTCACTTTGAGTTCTCAGCTGATTCTGATGATAGAAATCCCCTAATAATGTCATAACGTCTGGTACTTTTCCTGCTGGGAAGATCCCATAGTTACATTACCATGTCAGTACACTGTTAATGTAGCCTACTGTAGATCTGAATTATACTGAGATTGTCATGGACCTTGATGAACATAATAGGTGCATGAAATGTGGCTCGAAATTCTGTCTTATCTGTCTCTTTTTGGTCTATGCTCTTACTTACTCTCTCTCTCTCTCTCTCTCTCTCTCTCTCTCTCTCTCTCTCTCTCTCTAGCTCACCTACATGGTGTCCACCACCTATAACTTTGCGGTGCTGCGGTACCTGGGGAGAAAGGGCATAGGCACGCGGTGTTAGACTCCCCACTTCCTCCCTCCTGTCTCTCCATCCGACACAGAGACACCCAGAGAGGACACTATGACTCCCTAACACCCCTCTGCCTTTCCTCAACACCACCGGTGGAGTTGATTCTTTGAACTTGAGTGATTGATTCCTTGAACGATTCCTATTCTTTCCATTTTTCCCTTCACGACCCACCAACCTTTCCATGTACTGTGTCTTCATAGCACCATGGGTGGTTTGGTGGAAACCCAGACGTACACTACCTTAGTCTACTGCTTTGTCACACTGGTCTTCTCATGTTATATTTACTTTGCTCTGAAGCTGTCTTCTTCAAGTTAGAAGTTTTCTGTATTTTTGTTATTCTCCATGTGTATTTTATCATGGGTTTGTAAAGATTGATGTAATGTTCCTCATATACTGCGGTTAGTGTGCCTGACGTATACACCATGTTTTCCTCACTTTTTAAAACGTAAATCACATGTAAAACCTACCTAGTAACATAACAAAGATCATTTTATTTCACAAAAGTATTCAGTTATAAATGTCCCACTGACTCTCATGGTTAGGGACTACTTGGTTATGGACTACTTGCCTACTTTAGGCTTTGGGATTATAATCGGTTACCATGGGTACCATCCCTCACATCTGGTTGCCATGGTACCAGACATGTGTGCGTTTGCAGTTCTTCTCTCTGACCTCAGGGCCTTTTCTCACGGGAGGCAGAAAGGCCTCAACAATGGAGGCCACCCCCCTTAGGACTTCTTAGAAAACTAACCAATCAGAGGGGGTTGCTAGGGTCCACCTGCCCCGGCTCCCGGGTAGGGGGTGGAAGAGAGGTTTGTGTGAGAAGGCCCCTTTGTTACTATAGGGACCTTGGTCTATGGCAAGGGTCAGATTGCATGTCATAGGGAGAGGGTCTCATGACAAAGACAGGAGAAAGGCTGAAGGCTTCTCTCAAAGGCCTGAATACAACCCTTCTGTGACGGACCCACTGCTGCACGACACCCCATCTGTTGGAGGTCATGGACCCTGTGAAGGGACTTGGAAAGAAAAGGGTTAACATTTCTTTGAATGAAGGGATATTTCTGAGAAAAGGGACAACATTTTTAGTGAGTTTGTGCCATAGATTTCTGGTTGGTACAGATCAGTAGGAGAAGTCTTTAATATCTCTGTTTTTAATATTGAGATAGTAAAGTTGTTACAGGTGCTTAATGTTTTTTTTTATTGCAACCTTTATGTTATTTAGAAGTTTAAAACATCTCTGAAGATGCTTGACACTGTATGGCACTGCATTGAGGTGATATTATCATTGCTCCCCCTTCTGGCAGTATATGTGGTAACGTTCACAAGGGATGAGGGTCTGTTATAGAGGCAAAACAATGCAGTTTTTATATAGTTTTGTCTCTGTAGCTGTCTAGAAAATATTAGTAGTTATTGTATAACACCCTAGTACTTACTGTAGGTAAATGTACTAATCTTAACGACAATTCACACTTTGTTTAATCTCTTGCTAACAAAATATCTTGTAACATACTGTGAGTATAGGTTATCCAATTGGGTGGAAGCTTTATCCAACAGCTCAGGTTGGTTTTGTGAACTGACGGCTGGCTGTTTGTCTGTTTTTTGTTTCTTTGTGTTTTATGATATGTTGGTTTGGCAATAAAAGATGGTCTGTCCTTTTAAAAAAAAATGGTTCTCTCTGTCACAGAAATTGTTCTCTCTGTTTCTGTCACGACCGGATATTGAACCCATTTGGAGTACCCGTGCTACTCCAAAAGGTTTGACTACTACTGTTGGAACCCAGAACCAAACCTTGTGTGTCCTGGCCAGCTAGTCAACGTGGCATTTATTTATTCACATTTATGTGAAGTCTGCCACGGGAAACTAGGCTGCTCATCTCACAAGCATAGCTCACAGAACCAACTGTTACCTCTCAATATCAGTAAATGTTTTGTGTGAGAACCTATGCCATGCTGTTGTTGATTGACTTGGTGTTATAGTAAGCCATGTGCTCCTGGGACTGGTGTTGTGTTCTGTTTCTCTTCTCTATACAGATACTCTGCTCCCTCCTCCTGGCAGTCAGACTACAAAAACTCTGCTCCCTCCACCTGGCAGTCAGACTACAAAAACTCTCTGCTCCCTCCACCTGGCAGTCAGACTACAAAAACTCTCTGCTCCCTCCTCCTGGCAGTCAGACTACAAAAACTCTCTGCTCCCTCCACCTGGCAGTCAGACTACAAAAACTCTCTGCTCCCTCCTCCTGGCAGTCAGACAAAAACTCTCTGCTCCCTCCACATGGAAGTCAGACTATAGAAACTCTCTGCTCCCTCCACCTGGCAGTCAGACTATAGAAACTCTCTGCTCCCTCCACCTGGCAGTCAGACTACAAAAACTCTGCTCCCTCCACCTGGCAGTCAGACTACAAAAACTCTCTGCTCCCTCCTCCTGGCAGTCAGACTACAAAAACTCTCTGCTCCCTTCACCTGGCAGTCAGACTATAGAAACTCTCTGCTCCCTCCACCTGGCAGTCAGACTACAAAAACTCTCTGCTCCCTCCACCTGGCAGTCAGACTATAGAAACTCTCTGCTCCCTCCACCTGGCAGTCAGACTACAAAAACTCTCTGCTCCCTCCTCCTGGCAGTCAGACTACAAAAACTCTCTGCTCCCTCCTCCTGGCAGTCAGACTACAAAAACTCTCTGCTCCCTCCACCTGGCAGTCAGACTACAGAAACTCTCTGCTCCCTCAACCTGGAAGTCAGACTACAGAAACTCTCTGCTCCCCCCTCCTGGCAGTCAGACCTCAGAAACTCTGCTCCCTCCACCTGGCAGTCAGACCTCAGAAACTCTGCTCCCGCCACCTGGCAGTCAGACCGATGGACGAGGAGGGAGAAGGAGAGGAAGAGCTACGAGCTCCACAGAAGACTCCAGGACAGTTGAGGGACAATATGCTCCCTTTACGCACCCCACATAATATCTGATAGTCTACCTCCTGACTGACCCCCTCATTCCTCCATGGTAACCCCCTGTGAAGGATCAGTTGGGGCTGACACCCTCATTCCTCCATGGTAACCCCCTGTGAAGGATCAGTTGGAGCTGACACCCTCATTCCTCCATGGTAACCCCCTGTGAAGGATCAGTTGGAGCTGACCCCCTCATTCCTCCAAGGTAACCCCCTGTGAAGGATCAGTCGGAGCTGACCCCCTCATTCCTCCATGGTAACCCCCTGTGAAGGATCAGTCGGAGCTGACGCCTTCATTCCTCCAAGGTAACCCCCTGTGAAGGATCAGTCGGAGCTGACCCCCTCATTCCTCCATGGTAACCCCCTGTGAAGGATCAGTCGGAGCTGACCCCCTCATTCCTCCATGGTAACCCCCTGTGAAGGATCAGTCGGAGCTGACCCCCTCATTCCTCCATGGTAACCCCCTGTGAAGGATCAGTCGGAGCTGACCCCCTCATTCCTCCATGGTAACACCCTGTGAAGGATCAGTCGAAGCTGACCCCCTCATTCCTCCATGGTAACCCCCTGTGAAGGATCAGTCGGAGCTGACCCCCTCATTCCTCCATGGTAACCCCCTGTGAAGGATGAGTCGGAGCTGACCCCCTCATTCCTCCATGGTAACCCCCTGTGAAGGATGAGTCGGAGCTGACTCCTTCATTCCTCCATGGTAACCCCCTGTGAAGGATCAGTCGGAGCTGACTCCTTCATTCCTCCATGGTAACCCCCTGTGAAGGATCAGTCGGAGCTGACCCCCTCATTCCTCCATGGTAACCCCCTGTGAAGGATCAGTCGGAGCTGACCCCCTCATTCCTCCATGGTAACCCCCTGTGAAGGTTCAGTCGGAGCTGACCCCCTCATTCCTCCATGGTAACCCCCTGTGAAGGATGAGTCGGAGCTGACTCCCTAAACGTGAAGTGCCAGTTTTCCAGACCCAGATTAAGCCTGGTTTTAATAGCACTTTCAGTGGAGAATATTGCGCTTGGTAAATGACTTGTACAGGGTGGGAGCGTGTTGGGTAGGAGTTGTGCTTCTTCTAAAAGAACAACCACATCCAAGTCAGTTCCTGTATTTGGTTATGTTTCATGTTTGGTTTTATTGTCATACAGTATTGGATAGTATTCACACCTACATCAATTTGACTGCATCCCATATGGCACCCTATACCCTATATAATGCCATCATTTTGACCAGGGGCCATAGGGCTGATTCCCTATGCCATCATTTTGACCAGGGGCCATGGGGCTGATTCCCTATGCCATCATTTTGACCAGGGACCATGAATGTTATGGGTCTCTATATAGCGGGGCCGGGAGGCCGGGTTCTCTATATAGCGGGGCCGGGAGGCCGGGTTCTCTATATAGCGGGGCCGGGAGGCCGGGTTCTCTATATAGCGGGGCCGGGAGGCCGGGTTCTCTAAATAGCGGGGCCGGGAGGCCGGGTTCTCTATATAGGGAGGCCGGGTTCTCTATATAGGGAGGCCGGGTTCTCTATATAGCGGAGCGGGGCCGGGAGGCCGGGTTCTCTAAATAGCGGGGCCGGGAGGCCGGGTTCTCTATATAGGGAGGCCGGGTTCTCTATATAGCGGAGCGGGGCCGGGAGGCCGGGTTCTCTAAATAGCGGGGCCGGGAGGCCGGGTTCTCTATATAGCGGGGCCGGGAGGCCGGGTTCTCTAAATAGCGGGGCCGGGAGGCCGGGTTCTCTATATAGCGGGGCCGGCCATGGGGCCGATTCCCTATACAGGGAAAGGGGGATAGCTAGCCAGTTGTACAACAATGTATTCAACTGAAATGTGTCTTCCTGCATTTAACCCACCCCTCTGAATCAGAGATGAGGGGGGGGCTGCCTTAAATCGACATCCACGTCTTCAGCGCCTGATGGAACAGTGGGTTAACTGCCTTGATCAGGGGCAGAACAGATTTTTACCTTGTCAGCTTAGGGATTCGATCCAGCAACCTTCCAGTTACTGGCCCAATGGGGCCATGGGGCTCTGGTCAGAAGTAGTGCACTATATATTGTATTAATCGGGGGCCATTTGGGAAGCAGCTCTGTAAAGGGACAGTCTTAACCTCCATAGGGCAACGAGGGGAAGAGTGGTTTTAAGGAAGTTTTGATATTGGATTTGCAACAAGCAATCAACAGATATACAGTTATATTCCTACATCACAACTGTATGATAGTTATACATTTCTTACTCAGCTCAAAGCAGACTAAACACTTGGGTGGAGTTTAAATGATTTCAGTCAGTTGGTACAGTATTGAGGATTGAAACGATGGTACAGTATTATTTAAGGAATTAAAATGAATGCCATTTACAATGTACATTAACCATGTCTTTGTGCACCATGTGACAAGCCAAAAGGAAACAGAGTACATTGAAAAACAAAAACAGGGTCATCAGCATTGGTTAGTGGGGGTGAGACAAGACGGGTGAGGCAAGACAAGACGGGTGAGACAAGGCGGTGAGGCAAGACAAGACAGGTGAGACAAGGCGGTGAGGCAAGACAAGACAGGTGAGACAAGGCGGTGAGGCAAGACAAGACGGGTGAGACAAGACGGGTGAGACAAGACGGGTGAGACAAGGCGGTGAGGCAAGACAAGACGGGTGAGACAAGACGGATGAGACAAGGCGGTGAGGCAAGACAAGACGGTGAGGAGACAAGAACTGTATGTTAAACAGAGTATGAAAGATTTAACACATTCTCAGGAATATAGTTTACCTAGCAGTAGAATGTGACATCTGACTTTAAGCACCTCTTTTTCCATTGGGTAAAAATAGATCACATGTATAGTTAACTGTTAAACAAGACATTCACATGTCAGTTAATACTTCTCTTTTGTTACGTACCATGACCTGGAACATTATAAATTGTTATTTTGTTAAACTGTTTTTCCTAAATACAACAGGCTGAGTCAAAATCAACACCTTCAATAGATACAGATGTAACATAAGAACAGAGTCAACATAACACAGTGCTAAAGTTTCATTGAACGGCTGGCTCTTTCACAGTGGACCCTTCTGCTGTACCAGACAGTCATTTAACTTGAATTGAGAGGCAGATTAAAGTTATGTTTGTGTGTTATAAAGTCCTGATTAGATTGGTAAAAGTGAAGATACACAGATGTGTAACTTTCCAGAACAGGGCCCATGCGGTAGACAGGCAAGGCAGTAGGGCTGGGAAACAAACCCTCACTCTTCCTTAGTGACACACCAACCCAAACACACGTTACATGGTAGAAAACCCACAGTAAATATAAGAACAAATGCACTTCTGAAAAGAGAAATGGATCTGCCATACGCCAAACAAAAACTGGCTTATCTATAGAGAAAACGCTTTACTGACTAAGAACGCTATATCCTTAACATTGAAGTGTCAAGAGAGACCGAAAAAATGGGGACCTCACCGTAGTAGGTAAGGGATGAAATTACAGCCAGTGTCTCCTACAACTCTCACACACAGGCTTTCTACAAAGTGTTAGTCCTACAGGATATTTGGAGAGAATACTGGATCATCTGGTATACAGTTGTGGACAAAAGTTTTGAGAATGACACAAATATTAATTTCCACAAAGTTTGCTGCATCAGTGTCTTTAGATATTTTTGTCAGATGTTACTATGGAATACTGAAGTATAATTACAAGCATTTCATAAGTGTCAAAGGCTTTTATTGACAATTACAGTGGTGACCCTTCTTTTTCAAGACCTCTGCAATCCGCCCTGGCATGCTGTCAATTAACTTCTGGGCCACATCCTGACTGATGGCAGCCCATTCTTGCATAATCAATGCTTGGACTTTGTCAGAATTTGTGGGTTTTTGTTTGTCCACCCGCCTGTTGAGGATTGACCACAAGCTCTCAATGGGATTAAGGTCTAGGGGTTTCCTGGCCATGGACCCAAAATATCGATGTTTTGTTCCCCGAGCCACTTAGTTATCACTTTTGCCTTATGGTAAGGTTATCCATCATGCTGGAAAAGGCATTGTTGGTCACCAAACTGTTCCTGGATGGTTGGGAGAAGTTGCTCTTGAAGGATGTGTTGGTACCATTCTTTATTCATGGCTGTGTTCTTAGGCAAAATTGTGAGTGAGCCCACTCCCTTGGCTGAGAAGCCACCCCACACATGAATGGTCTCAGCATGCATTACTGTTGGCATGACACAGGACTGATGGTAGCGCTCACCTTGTCTTCTCCGGACAAGCTTTTTTCCGGATTCCCCAAACAATCGGAAAGGGGATTCATCAGAGAAAATGACTTTACCCCAGTCCTCAGCAGTCCAATCCCTGTACCTTTTGCAGAATATCAGTCTGTCCCTGATGTTTTTCCTGAAATGGCTTCTTTGCTGCCCTTCTTGACACCAGGCCATCCTCCAAAAGTCTTCTCCTCGTGCAGAGTGCAGATGCACTCACACCTGCCTGCTGCCATTCCTGAGCAAGCTCTGTACTGGTGGTGCCCCGATCCCGCAGCTGAATCAACTTTGCTGGACTTTCTTGGGCGCCCTGAAGCCTTCTTCACAACAATTGAACCGCTCTCTTTTAAGTTCTTGATGATCCGATAAATGGTTGATTTAGGTGCAATCTTACTGGCAGCAATATCCTTGCCTGTGAAGCCCTTTTTGTGCAAAGCAATGATGGCGGCACGTATTTCCTTGCAGGTAACCATGGTTGACAGAGGAAGAACAATGATTCCAAGCACCACCCTCCTTTTGAAGCTTCCAGTCTGTTATTCGAACTCAATCAGCATGACAGAGTGATCTCCAGCCTTGTCCTCGTCAACACTCACACCTGTGTTAACGAGAGAATCACTGACATGATGTTAGCTGGTCCTTTTGTGGCAGGGCTGAAATGCAGTGGAAATGGTTTTTTTGTGATTCAGTTCATTTGCATGACAAAGAGGGACTTTGCAATTTATTGCAATTCATCTGATCACTCTTCATAACATTCTGGAGTATATGCAAATTGCCATCATACAAACTGAGGCAGCAGACTTTGTGAAAATTAATATTTGTGTCATTCTCAAAACTTTTGGCACGACCGTAGATACAAAGTACCTCATATGTACCCAGTGTTAACAGATACGACAGAACAGAAACATCTTTCCCTTTGGGAGAAAATAAAAGAAAATGTCATTCCTTTGTGCAGTAAACATTTTTCCTGGTACAGTAACGTGTGTAATCAATGTTGTCAGTTCTTAAACTGAACTGGAAAAAAGTCCAGTCTATGTCAGTGTTTTAAATTATATTCCACCAGTCAGTCAACAGACCAGGTCTATGTCAGTGTTTTAAATTATATTCCACCAGTCAGTCAACAGACCAGGTCTATGTCAGTGTTTTAAATTATATTCCACCAGTCAGTCAACAGACCAGGTCTATGTCAGTGTATTAAATTATATTCCACCAGTCAGTCAACAGACCAGGTCTATGTCAGTGTATTAAATTATATTCCACCAGTCAGTCAACAGACCAGGTCTATGTCAGTATATTTTATTATATTCCACCAGTCAGTCAACAGACCAGGTCTATGTCAGTGTATTAAATTATATTCCACCAGTCAGTCAACAGACCAGGTCTATGTCAGTATATTATATTATATTCCACCAGTCAGTCAACAGACCAGGTCTATGTCAGTATATTATATTATATTCCACCAGTCAGTCAACAGACCAGGTCTATGTCAGTATATTATATTCCACCAGTCAGTCAACAGACCAGGTCTATGTCAGTATATTATATTATATTCCACCAGTCAGTCAACAGACCAGGTCTATGTCAGTATATTATATTATATTCCACCAGTCAGTCAACAGACCAGGTCTATGTCAGTATATTATATTATATTCCACCAGTCAGTCAACAGACCAGGTCTATGTCAGTATATTATATTATATTCCACCAGTCAGTCAACAGACCAGGTCTATGTCAGTATATTATATTATATTCCACCAGTCAGTCAACAGACCAGGTCTATGTCAGTATATTATATTATATTCCACCAGTCAGTCAACAGACCAGGTCTATGTCAGTATATTATATTCCACCAGTCAGTCAACAGACCAGGTCTATGTCAGTATATTATATTATATTCCACCAGTCAGTCAACAGACCAGGTCTATGTCAGTATATTATATTATATTCCACCAGTCAGTCAACCAACGTAATGAGATCTGACAGGGTGATGGGCCTGTCCTGGTCAGAGTACCTGTGAGACCTGACAGGGTGATGGTCATGTCCTGGTCAGAGTACCTGTGAGATCTTTGAAGACACAGAGATTAATGAATGAGAATGTTGCTGTGCCTCAAGCAGCCTGTGCTCTTGGAGAGGAGAACAGAAAGGACACAATAATATTATCAAATTAAAATGACTTATGTAGGAGGGCCAGGCCTATATGGTGAAAACATTACACAGGGCAGGTA
Organism: Salmo trutta; assembly: GCF_901001165.1. NCBI lineage: Eukaryota > Metazoa > Chordata > Actinopteri > Salmoniformes > Salmonidae > Salmo > Salmo trutta. The sequence continues at coordinate 33,032,170 of NC_042969.1, read as the reverse complement.
CATGAAGCTGGTTGGATGTAGACAGCAGTTTTGTGATATACTGCAGAACGCAGACAGAGTTGAACAACATGGTGTACCTGTTACATTGTACCTCATTGATAACCTTTCAAAATCAGATGTGTTGATTATCCAATACTCTTCCAAATCATTCTGTACCGACAACCTGACACTATTTAAAATCAGCTGTGTTGATAATCAGGTTGTCTCAGTAGCTTGTACCTGCATCATCATCATCATCAGTGGAGAGCTCCCAGAATGCTACAGGGTAGACAGAGAGGATTCAGGGAGGGGCTAGCTCCGACCAGCCCTTTCATCCAATCAGCAGCAAGAAGAGCGCGGTACTTTACGGTTGCCGTGGAGATCGATAGTGCTACTCAACAATGTGTGGTCGATCTGATCCTCCGCCGCCAGAACCTCCAGTACCGCTGCCTCAAACGCCACTCCCACGTTCGTATCATCCTTTGCACTGGTCTCGAAGTAGGGACAACAGCCGTTCTCCTCGCACCAGGCCCGAGCCTCGTCCTCCCCCACCTCCCTCTCCTCTTTGTCCACCTTGTTGCCCAGGACAACAAAGGGGAACCTCTCTGGGTCTCGTACGTCAGAGTAACACATGAACTCTTTCTTCCAGCTGGCCAGGTTCTGGAAGCTGTGCAGGTCGTCTACAGCGAAGGTGAGGAGGCAGCAGTCGGCGCCACGGTAGAACGGCGTCCTCAGGGACTTGAAGCGCTCCTGACCCGCCGTGTCCCAGATCTGAAGGGTCACCAGGCGCCCTTCCACCTGGAGAGAGGAAGTGAATGAAAACATTTATTGTACCAAAGAGAAACCTTTATTGCTCCCAAAAAGGATTAGATTTGTACATAATATGCACAGCAATCATAAAGATAAAACAGTAGACAGGGGAGGAAGAATCAATGACAGTAGCACAGCATATAATACATTTATTAAAACACATTCTGTGGGGTCAAAAAGCAGTCCACTGCACTAGCCTATATAGAGAATAGGGTGCAATTAGTCAAACTATAAATCAATTGAACAAATAACTGCTCAACCCCCCTCTCCGGGAATAGAAATGCGCAAACTGAATTAGGAACTGTATTTCCACATTTGGTTACGTTATAGCCTTATTCTAAAATAGATGCAATTGTCCACCCCCCCCCCCAATCTAGACACAATACACCATAATGACAAATGAAAAACAGGTTTAGACATTTTTGCAAATGTATTAAAAACAAAAAGCTGAGTACTCAGTACTTTGTTGAAGCACATTAAGCAGCGATTACAGCCTTGAGTCTTTATGGGTATGATGCTACACGCTTGGCACACCTGTATTTGGGGAGTTTCTCCCATTCTTCTCTGTAGATATCTCAAGCTCTGTCAGGATGGATGGGGAGTGTCGCTGCGCAGCTATTTTCAGGTGTCTCCAGAGATGTTCGATCTGGTTCAAGTCTGGGCCACTCAAGGACATTCTGAGACTTTTCCCCTAGCCACTCCTGCATTGTTTTTGCTGTATACTTAGGGTCATTGTCCTGTTGGAAGGTGAACCTTCGCCCCAGTCTGAGGTCCTGAGCGCTCTGGAGCAGGTTTTCATCAAAGCTCTCTCTGTACTTTGCGCCGTTCATCTTTCCCTCGATCCTACCACCACCATGCTTCACCGTAGGGTTAGGGTTCACCGTAGGAATGGTGACAGGTTTCCTGCAGATGTGACACTTAGCATTCAGGCCAAAGAGTTCAATCTTGGTTTCATCAGACCAGAGAATCTTGTTTATCATGGTCTAAGAGTCTTTAGGTGCCATTTGGCAAACTCCAAGTGGGCTGTGGTGCCTTTTACTGAAGAGTGGCTTCCATCTGGCCACTCTACCATAAAGGCCTGAGATGGTTGTCCTTCTGGAAGGTTCTCCCATCTCCACAGAGGAACTGTGGAGCTCTGTCAGAGTTGACCATCGGGTTCTTGGTCACCTTCCTGACCAAGGCCTTTCTCCCTCGATTGCTCAGTTTGGCCGGGCTGTCAGCTCTAGGAAGAGTTTTGGTGGTTCCAAACTTCTGCCACTGTGTTCTCGGGGATCTTCCATGCTACAGACATTTTTGGCACCCTTCCCCAGATCTGTGCCTCGACACAATCCTGTCTCGGAGCTCTACGGACAATTCCTTCGACCTCATGGCTTGTTTTGTTCTCTGACGTGCACTGTCAACTGGGGGACCTTATATAGACAGGTGTGTGCCTTCCCAAATCCTTGGCAATCAATTGAATTAACCACAGGTGGACTCCAAGTTGTAGAAACATCAAGGATAATCAATGGAAACAGGATGCACCTGAGCTCAATTTCGAGTCTCATAGCAAGGGGTCTGGATACTTATGTAAATAAGTTTATAAAACCTAAAAACCTGTTTTCTCTTTGTCATTATGGGGTATTGTGCGTAGATTGATGAGGACATTTTTGTTTAATCTATTTTAGAATAAGGCTGTAACGTAACAAAATGGTGGAAAAAGTCAAGTGGTCTGAATACTTTCTAGATGAACTGAAGGTATTTATGCAATGATGTGGTCATGCGGTGCTGTGGTTAGTTGAGATGCAATACATTTCCAGAAAGGGACACAATAATAATTATTATTAAATTTCAGACAGAGCTTGGCTCTATCTCCTCACCTCCTTCTTAATTTCATTGGAGGAGAAGGTCCAAGGTCCCTCCTCTTATTTTGCAGTTTAAGAAGGCGATAAGGAGATAATGCGAAGAATAAAAAAAATACTAATTCAGAAACAGCTCTAAATCTGACCTCGAGGTCTCTGTTGAGGAACTCGACCCCGATGGTGTGGAAGGACTGGGAGTTGAAGCGGTCCGTGACGTAGCGGTTCATTAAGGAAGACTTTCCCACACCACCATCCCCCAGCAGGATCACCTTTAACAGCAGGCTCTTCCCGCTCATCACAAACCTTCCTCTGCTGCTAGGCGGTGCAGCTCACCAGGCCATTCCAGGACCAGGCCCCCTCCCTCCGCTGGCAGGCTGGCTAGCCTGGAGCCGAGCCTCCTAGCCGGGTTACTGATCACTGTGACCCAGCCTCCACCTCGACACTAGGCTACTGGGCTAGTACTAGCAGGGTCAATGCAACCTGAAGGATGAGCAGAGAGATTTTTTTTTTAACTATCAAATGTTATTGGTATTTGGAAGATGTTTCAGGTGTAGCGAAATGCTTATGCTCCAACGGCACATTAATGCCCAACAATACACACATCCCAGAAATGTAAAGGGAATTAAGAAATATTAGAATGAGCAATGTCAGAGTCCAGAAAATAAATATGTTTATGATGGTGTGTATAGACAGTACATGAATAGAAAAGGTGTGTACAGCAGTAGTTATATAGGATGAGCCTTGACTAGAATTCAATATATACATATAAAGTGGGTGAAACAGTATGTACACCTTATTAAAGTGACCAGTGTTCAATGACTATGTACATAGGGCAGCAGTTTTTAAGGGGCAGGGTTGAGTACCGGGTGGTAGCCAGCTAGTAACAGTGACTAAGTTCAGGGCAGGGTACTGGGCGGAGGCCGACTAGTGGTGACTATTTAACAGTCTGATGGCCTGGTGATAGAAAATGGTTTTCCGGCATTGATGCACCTGTACTGTCTCCGCCTTCTAGATGATGGTGAACAGGTCGTGGCTCGGGTGGCTGAGGTCCTTGATGATCTTCTTGGCCTTCCTGTGACACCGGGTGCTGTAGATGTCCTGGAGGGCAGGCAGTGTGCCCCCGGTGATGTGTTGGGCTGAAAGCACCACCCTCTGGGGAGCCCTGCAATTGCAGACGGTGCAGTTGCCATTCCAGGTGGTGATACAGTCTGACAGGATGCTGTCAATGGTGCATCTGTAGAAGTTTGTGAGGTTCTTAGAGTCCAAGCCAAATTTCTTCAGCCTCCTGGATGTTGAAGAGGCGGTGTTGAGCCTTCTTCACCAAACTGTCTTTGTGGATAGACCATTTCAGGTGGTCAGTGATGTGCACCCTGAGGACCTTCAAGCTTTTCACCCTCTCCACTGTGGCTCGTCGATGTGGATGGGGGTGTGCTCCTTCTGCTGTCTCCTGAAGTCCACGATCAGCTCCTTCATTTTGTTGACGTTGGGGGACAGGTTATTTTCCTGGTACCACTCTGCCAGAGCCCTCACCTCCTCCCTGTAGGCTGTCTCGTCATTGTTAGTAATCAGGCCTAATACTGTTGTGTCGTCTGCAAACTTGATTGAGTTGGAGACGTGTGGCCACGCAGTCATGGGTGAACAGAGAGTATAGGAGGGGGCTGAGCATGCAGCCTTGTGGGGCCCCTGTGTTGAGGATCAGCGTAGCGGAGGTGTTGTTGCCTACCTTCACCATCTGGGGGCCCGTTAGGAAGTCCAGGACCCAGTTGCATAGGGCAGTGTTCAGAACCAGGGCCCCAAACTTAGTGATGAGCTTGGAAGGCACTATGGTGTTGAAGATAATGCTGTTAATCGACTACTGCTTTCTTACATAGGTATTCCTATTGTCCAGATGGGATAGGGTAGTGTGCAGTGCGATGGTGATTGTGTCATCCGTAGATCTGTTGGGGCAGTATGCAAATTGTAGTGGGTCGGGTAAGGTGGAGGTGATATGATCCTTAAATAGCCTCTCAAAGCACTTCATGATGACAGAAGTGAGTGCTACGCTCGATAGTCATTTAGTTCAGTTACCTTCGCTTTATTGGGTACAGGAACAATGGTGGACATCTTGAAGCAAGTGCGGACAGCAGACTGGGATATGGAGAGACTTAATATGTCCGTAAACACACCAGCCAGCTGGTCTAAACATGCTCTGACGAAGCAGATAGGGATGCCGTCTGGGCCGGCAGCCTTGCGAGGGTAACACACTTAAATGTCTTACTCACGTCGGACACAAGGTGGAGGCCCTACATTTTCCTCGTAGTGGGCAAAGGTGTTTAGCTTGTCCGAGAGCATCGGTGTACACAACGTAGCTGGTTTTCCCCGTTATAATCCGTGATTGTCTGAGGTCCCTGCCACATATGTCTCATGTCTGAGCCGTTGAATTGCAACTCCACTGTCTCTGTACTGAAGTTTTGTCTGTTTGATTGCCTTACGGAGGGCATAGCTGGACTCTTCCATGTTCCCAGTCATCTTGCCGTGGTTAAATGCAGTGGTTCGCACTTTCAAATTTGCGTGAATGCTGCCTTTTGGCTTGGATAAGTTATACTCGTCACAGTGGGAACAACATCCTCTATGCACTTCCTGATCAATTCAGTCACTGAGTCAGTGACCACATAAATGTTTTTTTTTTTTTTTTTTTAGACAATCCAGAACATTTCCCAGTCCGCGTTATCAAACAATCTTGAAGTATAGATTCCGATTGGTCAGACCAACGTTGAACAGTCCTTACCACGGGTATTTCCTGTTTCAGTTTCTGCCTATATGAAGGGAGAAGCAGAATGTAGGTGTGATCTGATTTGCCGAAGGGAGAGCAGGGGAGGGCTTTGTAGCCTTCCTGGAAAGGGGAGTAGCAATGGTCAAGAATTATTGATGAGCGAGTAGCGCAGGCGATGTATTTATAAAACTTTGGAAGCGTTTTCCTCAGATTTGCTTTATTAAAGTCCGCAGCCAATATAAATTTGGCCTCATTATATGCGGTTTCCAGTTTGTACAAAGTCCAGTGTAGTTCCTCAAGAGCCGTCATTTGTCGGCTTGAGGGGGAATATACACGGCCGTGATGATGGCCGAAGAAAATTAACTTGGAGGTAATGCGGTCGGCATTTGATAGTGAGGTATTCCATATCGGGAGAACAAAAGGACTAGAGTCCCTGTACGTTACAACAATCACAACATGAGTAGTTAATCATGAAACACACCTCCGCCTCTCTTTCCCGGACAGTTCTTTCTTCTTGTCCATGCAATGTACGGAGAACCCCGCTGGCTGTATGGACAGAGACAATATACCTGGAGAGAGCCATGATTTCATGAAACAGTGCATGTTACAGTCCCTGATGTCTCTCTTGAAGGAGATCCTCGCCCTGAGCGCGTCTACTTTATTTTCCAGGGACTGAACGTTTAAGAGTAATATACTCAGAAGCGGTGGATGGTATGCATGCCTTCTGAGTCAGACTAAAAACCCACTCTGTATTCCTCTGCTCGTCGGCGGCATCTTGGCGCAGTGGAAATGCCTCTGGGGGTACGAACAAGAGATCCAATTCAGGAAAGCTTAATTTCTGGTCGAAATGCTGGTGAGGGACCGCCTATCTAATATCCAAAAGTTATTTTCAGCTGTAGGCAATAATGCAAGAAATGTTCTGAACAAGTAATATAAGAAATAAAAAACAACAAAAACGAAATACTGCAAAGTTGGCTACAAGCTAGGAATAGGGAGACCAAGTCTGTCAGCGCCATCTTGTACTTGTCAGTTAACAGCAGCATTATTATCGATACCTATATATATATATAAAAATTGGCTTTGTGTTCATGAGAGGCCGAAGACCTAACAGCAACCTGAGAGATACATGCTGGAAGATACTGACAATGAACACCACAATTTAGGCCAAACAACATTAAACAACATCAAGTAGCTGTCTCTCACCAGGAGGAGAAGTGGAGAGAGAGACTAGCTAGAGACAGAACAAAAGAGAATGGTTACTAAAACTGACAAACTCAAAAAATTGTAACAAAAATACTGATACAACAACATAATCTCTCTTCCAAAACCCCTTGTATATGGAGCGCCATAAATCTGGTAACCTAGACTAACAGAACAACTATTTGGAAGTGATGTCCTTCCTGTCTGAGATGTGCAAGTTGAAGAGATATGTGTAAGGTCACCAGGGTGGTTGTCCTCAGGGACACCTGATAGGGGTGAATGACCCTGAGAAGAAACTCCCCCTCTCACAAACCCAGGGATTGGTTGAGCTGGAGATTGGCAAGTCGTAAAATGTACTACTGATGAGCTAAAGTTCCTCTGCTGTACATCACAATTCCCATGTTGTTGATAATGTTGAGACAGGAAGCAACCCTGAACCAGTGTACAGTATGGTTGAAAATCATGGTTCTTGATTTACAATACAGCTTCAGTAAACTGCTTCTTATTATGCCACATATGAGATATCCCAATAGATAGTTAGATAGTTAGCTAACTCACAACAACTCAGAATGTATCCTCCACTACCAGAGACTTTCATAACAACAACGATGAGTCAGGAAGATGAGCACTCGACTGCCTCAGGAATACATGACAAAAAAAAAAGTTCCACCATAATTCGTCTTGGATCACTAAGATTAGGATCTGTATTTATCTATTTCATCATTATTGTTATGTTTATTGATAAGATATTAAGCATTTTTACCATAATTACCAATGCAAAAATTCTCATTACCGCGATAGTTTTGGAAGTCCAAAAAAGTCAAACAAGTCAATTTATAATATCTTTTTTGGGTTTTACATTCCTCACCTAATAAAAAGGCCTGAGTTAAAACATGACACTGAAATCAAATATTTAAAATTGTATAAACATTTATTTAGCAATTTCACTCACAATATTTTCTGACAAATTGTCACAATTACTTGTGTATGTATATGTTATTTTTATGTACACAATTGGATAAACAAAAGATAAACTAAGATTAAGCCAAAATGGCAAAAGTATACGTTCAATTTTTCCTAAATACTGGCGCATTACAGTAATGAGAAGCAGGTTTCGGAGATGAGAATGCATGTTTCGGTAATGAGTGTTGCATAGTTTGCCATTGAAAAACTGTACTGACCTCTATCAGATTCAGTAACACAATACATCATCAAACTGTCATTTGTTAATCCCAAATGACTTGCATAAAACTAAAATCACGGATTTTAATGCAATTGACTAATACACCCCTTATTATAGCATAATGACAAAAAAAGTGACTTAAATAAATCAAAAGGTCTTTGTGGGTAATATTGGCATATTAGGACATGGATGTGTTTGGTTCTAAGGTATTTTAGATGCATTTCTAAATTGAATGGGATCCTGCGAGCAAATGGCATAACATGATATGCCTATAAAATATCTAAATATGTGGGATATGGACAAGCAACTGTCTTGGGATATCTAACAAAAGTATAGGTAAGCGCTTAAAACAGGTACACGTCAAATTGGGGAATATCCTCCGTTAAGTGGTGGTTGCTCTTTGCTGAAACACAAACTCCAGATTGTGGCTTTAAGTAAATTAAAATGGGGTTTATAAACCCAGATTTCTTGACTACCCCCTACTTAATCAAATAACTGTTTTACAAAAACAAATCTATACAATAAGTGTAAGCAGTAGTCCAAGTAAATAATTAACGTTACCAGCATAGCACACCCATTGACTATACATTAGAATTAGCTTATTATCATTACCAAAACTGACCCTAAAAATGAGGCACGAATGAGAAGTATGTTTTGTAATGACAGGCCCTTAGCTCAATCTACCAGTAATAGGAGACTGCCATTATGACTCAAAACAATTGACCCCAACAGTAAAGCCCATTCATGCCTCCATGTTGGTAAGGTCAATGGGTCTTTAAGTTTTTCCCAATTTTAGCTTTTTAGTCATGAGGGTAATGAGAAGGTTAAGTGTCGTAAAGAGGGTGTTTGAGAATAATATTCTCCTTCTGAAGGCCTTTTAAAAGGTTACATTTCATTTTAAAAAAATATGTGAAGAAATGAAATGAACTTGTGCTCATCTAAGGCCTGCTCCTCTGACACATCATGGGGAATACAACTTCATTTTTAAAAAAGGATTGGAGTTTTTACAACAACTTGAAAAAGTGTTATTGTAATGAGAAACATGTCCAAAGACACGTTTTACAAAAACAAATATTAGATTTTAATGTAAACTTCTATTAACGTATACAATTTTATGATTTATGGACAAACTACAGCAAAATATTTTGTGTTTTATTCAAATAAGTTAGCTAGGTTTTTCAAAAGTAAAATTTTATTTTTAAAAATGACCCGAGAATTTTATCTGGAAGCATTTCAGTGCATACAATTCAGGCGAAAATATTAAATGTATATAAACATAGACACCGTGCCATAAACTAGGCATCTTAATCTTTAGAATAATATTTGATTATTGCAGATACAGCATGGTTTTGTAACTCAATTTGCTCGTGCCATGGTTTCAACTGGTTTCATGAGAATCAACCAATTAACGTAGTAGCTAACCTCAACTAACTGCTATAGTTGTTCTGATGCCATGTTATTGTAGATAATAAAATCTGAGTGTTCCCATTCCGTAAATGTATTACACAGGACATCTAGCTAGATATAGGGCTGACTAGCTAGCAAATGAAATGGCGACTATGTAATGATGATGATGATGATGATGACGATTTAAAATTTAAAAAAATAAGCCAGCCAGACTGTTACCGTTAGCTAGCTATATTTAGTGGATGGGTGGTTATGTTGACATCAATTGTTCTGAATTATTCAACTAAACTACGAATAAACAGACCGATTTGATCAAACGTGCAACATAATCAATAGTACTACATGTGCATTAATTTAAGTAGTAAAATGGTTTTCGTTACCTCATTCTATACCATGATATGAGTCGTGGCTTGCCCAGTTTTGCATCTGAAATGTGATGTGCTATGAACTCGCTTGTTGGGGTTGCAGTGCGTCCCCAGGCTTTTACAGTCCAGGGTAATCGATATTCTAAACAGGTGCGTTTTGCAACGAAAACGAGAGTTGCTATTGGACACATGCAGGTTGTTCAGCCCCGTTTAATTCAGTTTGCTTCTGTTTAAGAACCGTTTTGCAACAGAATATGCGTAATGAATACGCCCTAGAGTTCAGTCGCGACGCCTGGTCCTAAAGCCCGCTCCGGTTACCCATCCCTGGTCCATTTATTTATTTAGCTGTCAAATGTGGTCCATCCTCTGTGAGTCTGGATACTTCAACATGTTCAAATGGCCCTGCTTTGACTGTACCTATTCTCTATTTTATGTGTTTTAAAATGTTTTATCGCTGAAGAAAATAACGTGAAAGTGCACAGTCAGTGTGTGATTCCACTCCAGAACTGTAGATGGTAGTAATGCGTTAAAGTTTATTTGGCGTGAAGATCCCAGATTGCTTCCCTTTTTTTGCTGCTTCCCCCATTTTTCTCTCTCCACCCAAATACACATTTACAGAAGAAATTATTGAGTTCAGGGAGAGAGAAAAAGAGAGAAGAACGCGTCTACATTCATGTGCTTATTGTAATGATAACGGTAAGAATACGTGCGGTTTATTATGACCCTTGTAATATGTCTGATTGTGTCCCTCAAATTGGTTGTTTCAGCCAGAGAGATGGCTTTGATCCGTACTTTGACGTAGCCGGCTGGCTAGCTACAGTAGATCAGTATATTTAGTGGCTGTATATAGTGAAATATCACCGTGTAGCTATCATGTAAGTGATGGACAGACCAGAGCCATCAGACCAGAGCCAGCATGAAGCATATCTATTGGCCAATAACATCCATAGACTGTGACTAGTGTGCAGTGTACAAGCAGACAGAATCAGTGTACAAGCAGACAGAATCAGTGTACAAGCAGACAAGAATCAGTGTACAAGCAGACAGAATCAGTGTACAAGCAGAAAGAATCAGTGTACAAGCAGACAGAATCAGTGTACAAGCAGAAAGAATCAGTGTACAAGCAGACAGAATCAGTGTACAAGCAGACAGAATCAGTGTACAAGCAGACAGAATCAGTGTACAAGCAGACAGAATCAGTGTACAAGCAGACAGAATCAGTGTACAAGCAGACAGAATCCAAATAGAAGCATGATGTCAGATCTATATAATGGTTCTCAGATGCCTGTGGAGGGGAGGCTGGGGGCCAGACTGGTGCCCTGCTGTGTGTGGCTGTGTCTGGGGCTGCTGTGTCTCCTGTCCACCCTGCCCTGTTCCTGGTCCCAGGACCCCCTTAACGTTGGGGACCCCATGGATATTGGAGACTCCATGGATGCAGATCAGGGTGCCTTCCAGCCGCAGAGTGCACTGTCTGACATGGAGTTCTCTTCCGTTGCCTCCTACCGCGGCCCCGGCAACAATGACTCGCGTGGCAACAAGGACCTGCCCATCCTGTTGTGGTGGAGTGCAGGACTCTTCCCTCATTTCCCCGGAGACACAGAACGCATCGACTGTCACACCTCCTCCTGTCTGGTCACACGCAATAGGAAGGTCTGTAGTTCTAGTATTATAGCTAGGTCTTCCAATGGTTTATACTGTTGTGTGATGTCCTAGCCTGTTCCCAGATCTGTTTGTGCTGTTTTGCCAACTCCTATGGCCATTGTCTCACCAAACAGATCTGGGACCAGGCTAGTGTTTTCTTTGTGATCTGTTAATACATGTAGTTTATAATATGTTATTAATAATAGCCCCATGTCTTTTTCATGACCATGGATTTCAGTTTGTATTGACTACAATGTGGATATGTATAAACTAGCACCATCCTAAATCTCTTTAGGTTCAACTGTACCGACGTACCTCCTCCATCATCTTCTATGGGACAGACTTCAGGGCCTACGAGGCTCCTCTTCCCAGACCCTCTCACCAGACCTGGGCCTTATTCCACGAGGAGTCCCCCATGAACAACTATGTCCTGTCCCACAGCCCAGGCATCAGGCTGTTTAACTACACAGGTACAGGAGACAGCGGGTCAACTCTTATCTTGTGTAAATAAAGTAAAGGGTACATGGAGCCAACAGTCGCTCACATAAAAAAATGAAGATTGCGTCCCAAATAGCACCCTAATAGCACTACTTTTGACCAGGGCCCATAGGGCTCTATATAGGGAATAGAGTGTTATTTGGGATGCAGTCTCAAAGGACAGCACTCACTTGAATGAATATAATTTGCAACTCAAAGCTTTGTTTGAATTTTATTTTTCTCAAAGCAACATGTCTTAATAAACCATACATTTCCCTTCGTTCATTTTGGATGTTCAACTCCACAGCCACCTTCAGGAGAGGTTCAGACTACCCTCTGACCCTGCAGTGGCTGCCCTCCCTGGGATACCTGCTCCAGCCTGTAGCCGTGTCTCTGGAGCAGAAGAACCGCTGGAGGAGAGAGGGTCTGGCCCCCATCATGTACATGCAGTCACACTGTGACGTCCCCTCTGACAGGGACAGATACGTACAGAAACTCATGAAGTACATAGAGGTACAGTGATATGGAATGTGTTCCCTCCTAGCCTAGATGTTTTGATATAAAGGAATGTTGTCTGGGTTTTATTATCTAATGATTTAGCAGACTGGCAACCATTTGTGTGAATTGAGCCCTTTAGTCTGGTCCTAACTTTTCTCTCATCTACCTCTTTGTCCCCTGTTCCCCCACCCACTCTCCTTTTCTCTCTCTCTCTCTCTTGCCCCCCTCCCTCTAGGTGGACTCGTATGGGAAATGTCTGAACAGTAAGCCCCTCCCTCAGTGCCTGGAGGACACAAGCACGGCCACAGGGGAGGACGCCGGCTTTATGAGCTTCACGGCACGCTACAAGTTCCACCTGGCCCTGGAGAACGGCCTGTGTCAGGTAAGAGAGAGAGGAGAGAGGAGCAAGGGAGTGATAGAGAGACAATTTTAGGTTTTTATGCATGTTTGAAACTCATGTTTTTTTAGCTTGTCCTTAATGATTTTATTGTTGTTTAGACATCCTTTGTGTTTATTTTTTTTATTAATATCTCTTATACAATATGAACTGAATGGTGAATAATGTATTGTCATTTTGGAGTCACTTTTATTTGAAATAAGAATAGAAGATGTTTTCGAACACTTCTACGTGAATGTGGATACTACTATAATTATGGATAATCATGAATTCATCTTTAAAAAGTTTGAGGTAGAAAAAAAAAATAGCTTACGTCCCGTATTATTGATAAAGGTGAGAGGTTAGCCTTTTTGGGGGGAGGGGGTGTGATCTTTGTTCTTCTGTAACTTTCTCCCTCATCATTATGTCAAATGAAAGGTGACATTCTGTAAAGTCGCCTCATATTAAACAAATTGAGAATGTATACTGAACAAAAATATAAACGCAACATGTAAAGTGTTGGTCCCATGTTTCATTAGCTGAAATAAAAGATCCCAGAAATGCTTCATATACACAAAAAGTTTGAGTGTAACTCAAATTGTGTGCAGAAATTTGTTTACATCCCTGTTAGGAAGCATTTCTCTTTTGCCAAGATAATCTATCTACCTGACAGATGTGGCATATCAAGAAGCTGATTAAACAGCATGATCATTACACAGGTGCAGCTTGTAAAATGTGCAGTTTTGTCACACAACACAATGCCACAGATCGATGTCTCAAGTTTTGAGGGAGTGTGCAATGGGCATGCTGACTGCCGGAATGTTCACCAGAGCTGGTGCCAGAGAATTGAATGTTAATTTCTCTACCATAAGCCGCCTCCAACGTCGTTTTAGAGAATTTGGCAGTACGTCCAACCGGCCTGACAATCGCAGACCACATGAAACCACGACAGCCCAGGACCTCCACATCCGGTCTCTTCACCTGCGGGATCGTCAGAGGGGGAGCTGAGGAGTATTTCTGTCTGTAATAAAGCCCTTTTGTGGGGGAAAACGTATTCTGACTGGCTTGGCCTGGCTCCCCAGTGGGTGGGCCTGGCTCCCAAGTGGGTGGGCATATGCCCTCCTAGGCTGCGCCCCTGCCCAGTCATGTGAAATCCATAGATTAGGGCCTAATTTATTTATTTCAATTGACTGATTTCCTTATGTGAACTGTAATTCAGTAAAATGTTGAAATTGTTCCTTTTTTTGTTCCGTATATAAAAAATGATATTTGTTTGTGGATGGATTTACTTCTACCACATGAAGACTATTGCGCTACAATTTTGCGCATTGAAGATCCATTAAATCTTTTTTTTTTATATAGGCACTTCCTGGTTACTTTCATAGTGTATTGTCTTTTTATTTATTTTTGTCTCTTTCATTTCATTGTTTTAACTGTAAAGCGTGTTGTGATTTCAAATGCACTTTAAATAAAGTTGGATTTAATTTAATTTCCTCCAGGACTACATGACAGAGAAGCTATGGCGCCCTCTCCACCAGGGCTGTGTACCAGTCTACCGCGGCTCCTCATCAGTAGCCGACTGGATGCCCAACAACCTCTCTGTCATCCTTATCGATGACTTCCCATCACCTCAGGACCTAGCCAAGTTCCTCAAGGCGTTGGATGAGAACGATGAAGAGTATGCTAAGTATTTACAGTTTAAGAAGCCGAGCCATGTTACCAACGTTGGCCTGTTGGAGGCACTGGAGAGCAGGGAGTGGGGCGTGAACGACATGAGCAAACCCAACTACCTCAACGGCTTTGAGTGCTATGTCTGTGACCAGGAGAATACCAGACTGGCAATTGAACGGGCCTATAGGAAAGCCCCAGAGAAGAGCCCGCCCCCCCAGCCTAAGATGGCCAATAATTCTCATATGGGATGTCCTCTACCCAGCCCAGGGTTTGGAGACCGTCAGGATCTACACATCAATGACAGGTAGACACCACCAGCCTCAGAAATAAAGGCTTTAACCTTATAGTACATTATGACAGTGTACTGTTTACATTGAGAGATATTCCTCCATTGAGTGTCTTAACATACACGTGTTTTTTTTCTCCTAACATTTCAAATAAACTGCTGTGTTTATTAGCCTTATTTATTTGTGTGTGTTTTTTTCCAGCTGGGTCCAGATGTGGCCGCAGGACTACTGGCAGAGCCTAGATCAGGCTGAAGGATTGGAGTCTCTCATCAGACATAACGAGTCAGACCCTGCACTGCTCTGGCATCACATCCAGGAGTTGGCTATGAGGAGGGCCAGAGGACAGGCATAACTAGTCGAACCCTGCACTGCTGAGGAACCACATACAGTAGGAGAGCCAGAGGTAACTGAGAAAGTTCCTTATTGCCAGTGTTTTTTGACAGAAAGAGGCCAAGGAAAGAAAGCCATCTATTTGTCTAGAGACTTGCACCCCTTAACCAGTGGAGCATGGCCAAACGCAAACCAGAGAGATGTGGACCAGCAATAAGAATCAATGAACTGCTACTGAACTATTGGTAGTGTAGACTGTAAAGGATAGAGAAGATGTACAAAAATAAATATATCACAGTACTGCTTTATAATGTTGTCCACTTGAGATGCCTGGTAGCCTCATCTGTGGTACAAAAGGGCCTAATTTGTGTCCAAGTTACAGTAATGTTTCTCAAACCTGTCGCCAATAGTTGTCTTTTCAACACTCAATAATGTACATTTTTTATACTCTATATTTATCATGTTTATATAAATCCATTTTATTGTTTTTCTGAGTCAAAGCGTCAATTTAAAAATAAACGTTTGAATTGAAAATCGTAGTTATTTACTTTGCATAGTCAAGCCTGAAAGTAGAAAATTGTACCCAACTGCCAATCTACATATCCAGTTCCCAGTTAACTATTGTCATTATGTAATAATATGTAGAGGCTTTTACATACAGTATCTTCATATTTCACAATACATTCACCAAGTTACAACATTAAAGGTACAATGCAGCCGTTTTTATCTCAATGTCAAACCATTTCTGGGTAACAGTTAAGTATCTTACTGTGATTGTTTTAAATTAAAATGGTCTAAAATAAAAATAATTTCTTCTTAGCAAAAAGCAATTTCTCAAGCAAGAATTTAGCTAGGACTGTCTGGGAGCGGTCTGAGTCCTAACTGGACGAGCCTAATGGGAGGGTTATCTAACATGACAACTAGCTGGTATTCGCAGAGAGGTTTGAAACTCTATTTGTTATTGGTCTATTAACGTATACTGCCTGGTGATGTCACCAGACAGTCCTAAACTCCATCCCACAAAAACAGGCTGAAATTTCAGGTGGTCTTTTCAAACAGCTCTTACACTAAAAGGGAATTATCATAATTTTCACAATTTCACAGTATTATTCCAACCTCCATAGTGTGGAATTATAAAACACAGGAAATCATGTTTTTGACTGCACTGGACCTTTAAGGAGAAAAAGGCAACAAAAAAAGTGGACATTGAAACGGACGGAAGATTCAACTATATCAGTAATATGATCATATTATTATCTTTACCAACCCTAAACCATAGAATAACTGCCATAGTATTTCAGTGTTAACCTCATTCAATTCAGTAGGACCCATACAAAGGTCTAAAAACAAAATGTGACACATGGAAATTCCTGTCAAATTAAAGGTGCAGTATCCCCTGTCTGTTAGCAGACGACAGGTCTTGATAGGAGAGAGCAGTTATCAGCCATCCAGTCTTGTCACCTCTGTGGCCATGAAGGAAAAGAGACGGGGAGACAAGAGGATGAAGCTATCTACAAGACGTTGGCGTAGCAGCTCTCACAATGGACTGTCCCTTTGTGCAGGAACATGTTGTACAGAAAGTCTCCCATTGGCTTACTGCAAACACCACACTGCAACAAGAACAACAGCATATTGTTAATGTAGCACAGCCAAGACTGTATGAAGGCTTAGTTCTGGTCTGCAATGATGCTACCTGCTAGCAACACAGCTGCTATACCACTGAAACAACCCTTTTTATAACTACCGCAATCTCTACAGCTGATACAGGGTGTGTATAACCTATAACATGATTGTAACCAGAGTTTAACATGTTAATAACCAGTTTTAGTTACCTTGAAGCAGGCCGGGTGGCAGGAGATGTTGAGGTGCTCGATGGTGATCTTGGCATCGTTACCCACCTGCTCTCCACAGTACGTACAGGCAGACGTCATGGTAGACCTAGAGGAGGGGGGAGAGGTGTTGAGCATGGGACACAACTCTAATCGATCAGAGCCTGTATCTACAAGTTTCCAGCCAAGGAAAGACAAAATGGTATGTGTGTCCATCAAGGTTATTATAGTTTTGGTATTTAATAGTTGTTATTATGTCTGTTCATTTTTAGAGTTTTATTTGAAGTTTAGTTTTCAGACTTTATTTAGTTTCAGTTTAATAAAAAACATTTCAATTTTTTTTGTAAACTTAGTTTCAGTTTTAGAAAGTAGCCAATGGGTGGGAGGCTAAGAGCCATTTATATGTTGTAGGTCTATAGTTTTTTATGGGGGGGGGGTGTCACTTCTTACCACTTGGGGGGCAGTAATACACAAGGTGATGGACCAGGACCATAGACGTGGATAGACATAACATCTGGATCTGTGTCATGGTGGAGATGATAAGGTGATGGACCATAGACAGACATAACATCTGGATCTGTGTCATGGTGGAGATGATAAGGTGATGGACCATAGACAGACATAACATCTGGATCTGTGTCATGGTGGAGATGATAAGGTGATGGACCATAGACAGACATAACATCTGGATCTGTGTCATGGTGGAGATGATAAGGTGATGGACCATAGACAGACATAACATCTGGATCTGTGTCATGATGATGTCTGAGGGGGAATCTCCATCTTGAAATAATCCATGTTCTTCTACACCAGGAAAATTCATTGGCTGATCCCTCCTGATGACCCAGCTGTCGTGACTCCAACCGGGTCATCAGGTCATGCCAACCGGGTCATCAGGAGGAACCAGTCAAATAAGTTGGAAGTCCCGCTCAGTTGACTAAATCAAAATGGTGAAAGTTCTCAATGGTGCTGCCCATGGTAATACAGGCTTTTGGCCACTAGACAAGGCCATAGGTTTGGTTTAAATTATAAATCAATCCTAATGTGACTTGGATTTAAAGGATAAGTGCCTAGACTGGTCCAAGAAATATGGTGGAAGGAAACTATCTTGCCCATGTTTACACCAATCCAAAGCTTTTTTAACTTCAGTAGTAGATGTAAGAAGAATGATGTACCTTTACCTGACAGAGAGAGGAAACAACAACTAATATAACGTCAAATGTGCCATGACTTCATTAAGCACGTGTAACCGATGTGAAAAGGCTAGTTAGTTAGCGGTGGTGCGCGCTAATAGCGGTTCAATCGGTGACGTCACTCGCTCTGAGACTTGAAGTAGGGTTTCCCCTTGCGTTGCAGGGGCCGCGGCTTTTGTGGTGCGATGGGTAACGATGCTTCGGTGGGTGTCAGTTGTTGATGTGTGCAAGGGTCCCTGGTTCGAGCCCGGGTTGGGGCGAAGAGAGGGACGGAACCTACACTGTTACACACGTATCACTGGCTAACCCCTTCATATAGTTCTAATAGAAACAGCTGAACTTCATTAAGCACGTATTACTGGCTAACCCCTTCATATAGTTCTAATAGAAACAGCTGAAACTACAGCACCAAAAACATGCTTCACAAATCTATCCGTTCACAGCCTGCCAGCCAGCCAGCTAGTGTGTGTTTTTCTGTTCAAACAAACAATATTCGGTGGTTTCTAAGTCTTGGGATACGGGGGCCGAAACCAGATCCAGTGCCATAGTGTTGGATAAACATCCGTCTTTTACCTGTCCGAACTGGGGAGGTGACTCTGTAAACATGCCCCTCCACAGGTACTTAATACACTGCCAGGTTGACCCTCCGTCTGGACAGTGATTCAGTATGCATGCAAAGTGCTCCCGCAGTGACTTCAGGAGGACCTGTGCCAACTGTCTTGCAACAGTAGTGACTGCAGGCGTGCCTCAAAGTTGAGACGGCACGGCACCACATCAGACAGCGACTGGCTGTCAGTTTGAAGTTGGTCGTGTGTGGATTGAGAACGGCTCCAGCAACTTCACAAGCTGTTGTAGCTTGGCCCAGTTACGCTCCGTGCTCGCCCTCGGCTCCAGCGACTTCACAAGCTGTTGTAGCTTGGCCCAGTTACGCTCCGTGCTCGCCCTCGGCTCCAGCGACTTCACAAGCTGTTGTAGCTTGGCCCAGTTACGCTCCGTGCTCGCCCTCGGCTCCAGCGACTTCACAAGCTGTTGTAGCTTGGCCCAGTTACGCTCCGTGCTCGCCCTCGGCTCCAGCGACTTCACAAGCTGTTGTAGCTTGGCCCAGTTACGCTCCGTGCTCGCCCTCGGCTCCAGCGACTTCACAAGCTGTTGTAGCTTGGCCCAGTTACGCTCCGTGCTCGCCCTCGGCTCCAGCGACTTCACAAGCTGTTGTAGCTTGGCCCAGTTACGCTCCGTGCTCGCCCTCGGCTCCAGCGACTTCACAAGCTGTTGTAGCTTGGCCCAGTTACGCTCCGTGCTCGCGCTCAGATTTCTTCCCTGTTAGCTAGTGATCGCTAATGACAGTGATGCACAAGATAGGTGGTCTATTTGAAACATCGGCATCTATTGGCAGCATTTACCTGCCAGATTCAGAAGCTCAAACCACATTAGGAAAAAAAAGCTTGAAAGCCCCGTTTTATATTTTTGGCTAAAATTTAGATGGAAAAACCTAAAAGTAACTTAATTTATGATGGTTTTTATTGAATTGTTTTGCAGTCAAAGATAATAGTTTCAGTATAGTTTCAGTTTTTCAAATGTTGCGTTTTTTATTTTTATTTCAGTTTACTAAATCGGTTTCCCAATTTTAGTTTTATTTTAGTTTCAGTTTTGATTTACTATAATAACCTTGGTGTCCATGCCACTTATTTGCCAATCTGAAGGAACTGGATAGGTGTAAGCAATAAAGTTTGATTTGAATATGGTGATGACCCCTCTCCACCCATCTAGTCTTGTAGCTTCCTTCTGCTGTGTTGATTACACCTATCTGGGTTCCTTCAGATTTGAACAACAAGGGCCAAGGAGTTATTTTCAAAGTGTGGCGTAGTCAAAGTATTGTTACCTGGTGTAAGGGCTGCTGTAGGAATAGCTGGTAGAACTAGACGTTACATAGTCAGGATCGTTGTCTCTGGTGTTGTGCTTGGTTAGGTCTGTAGCGTTCACGTACTCCTTCAGATACACAAAACCCCTTTCAGAGGAGAGAGAAGGGCGGAGTAGAGGGGTCAGCGAGAGATACTTATTGTAACCATCACATAGTAAACATCACATTGATAACCATCACATAGTAACCATCACGTTGATAATAACTTTCACATAGTAACCATCATTACTAGAGTAACTGGTATAACTCACTGTACTTCTAACGTTCTACCCCCATCCTTCTCATGATTCACTCACTTCTTGGACTCAGTGTCTGGTGACGTGGGTCTCTGGTTGGCAGAACTGTCCAAGGTCCTGGAGTAGGAGCTAGAACTAGAGGAAATAATACTGTATATCAGACAGTGTGTCATTATGGGTCAAATAGAACATAGTAGAGAAATAGAATGAGAAAGAAAAACACAGGACAGACTATACTGGTATGTCTATGAGTTGTACCAGACAGGTTTGATACAGAGGACAGACTATACTGGTATGGACATACTATACTGGTATGTCTATGAGTTGTACCAGACAGGTTTGATACAGAGGACAGACTATACTGGTATGGACAGACTATACTGGTATGTCTATGAGTTGTACCAGACAGGTTTGATACAGAGGACAGACTATACTGGTATGGACAGACTATACTGGTATGTCTATGAGTTGTACCAGACAGGTTTGATACAGAGGACAGACTATACTGGTATGGACATACTATACTGGTATGTCTATGAGTTGTACCAGACAGGTTTGATACAGAGGACAGACTATACTGGTATGGACATACTATACTGGTATGTCTATGAGTTGTACCAGACAGGTTTGATACAGAGGACAGACTATACTGGTATGGACAGACTATACTGGTATGTCTATGAGTTGTACCAGACAGGTTTGATACAGAGGACAGACTATACTGGTATGGACAGACTATACTGGTATGTCTATGAGTTGTACCAGACAGGTTTGATACAGAGGACAGACTATACTGGTATGGACAGACTATACTGGTATGTCTATGAGTTGTACCAGAGAGGTTTGATACAGAGGACAGACTATACTGGTATGGACAGACTATACTGGTATGTCTATGAGTTGTACCAGAGAGGTTTGATACAGAGGACAGACTATACTGGTATGGACAGACTATACTGGTATGGACAGACTATACAGGTATGGACAGACTATACTGGTATGGACAGACTATACTGGTATGGACAGACTATACTGGTATATCTATAAGTAGTACCAGAGAGGCTTGATACAGAGGACAGACTATACAGGTATGGACAGACTATACAGGTATGGACAGACTATACTGGTATGGACAGACTATACTGGTATGTCTATGAGTTGTACCAGAGAGGTTTGATACAGAGGACAGACTATACTGGTATGGACAGACTATACTGGTATGGACAGACTATACAGGTATGGACAGACTATACAGGTATGGACAGACTATACTGGTATGGACAGACTATACTGGTATATCTATAAGTAGTACCAGAGAGGCTTGATACAGAGGACAGACTATACAGGTATGGACAGACTATACAGGTATGGACAGACTATACTGGTATGGACAGACTATACTGGTATGTCTATGAGTAGTGCCAGATAGGCTTGACACAGAGCTCAACACAACAGTCAGGGAGGTAACCTTAGATCCAATACAGATAGATAATACAGCTGCTTTGGCCTAAATCTCTTACTGGGTCTCCCTCTTACCACCAGTACTATTATATATTCACCAGGTACTGAACAGGTACAACTAGTGGATAGCCTGTATGTGCTATGACCCTCACGGTTTCTCCGGATAACCTGTATGTGGGCTATACTCGGCCTTGTCTTACGACGGTAAGTTGGTGGTTCGAGACATCCTTCAAGTGGTGTGGGGGCTGTGCTTTGGCAAAGTGGGTGGGGTTATATCCTGCCTGTTTGGCCCTGTCCGGGGGTATCATCGGATGGGGCCACAGTGTCTTCTGATCCCTCCTGTCTCAGCCTTCAGTATTTATGCTGCAGTAGTTTATGTGTCGGGGGGCTAGGGTCAGTCTGTTACATCTGGAGTATTTCTCTTGTCTTATCCGGTGTCCTGTGTGAATTTAAATATGCTCTCTCTAATTCTCTCTTTCTCTCTTTCTTTCTCTCGGAGGACCTGAGCCCTAGGACCATGCCTCAGGACTACCTGGCATGATGACTCCTTGCTGTCCCCAGGCCACCTGGCCATGCTGCTGCTCCAGTTTCAACTGTTCTGCCTGCGGCTATGGAATCCTGACCTGTTCACCGGACGTGCTTGCTGCACCCTCGACAACTACTATGATTATTATTATTTGACCATGCTGGTCATTTATGAACATTTGAACATCTAGGCCATGTGCTGTTATAATCTCCACCCGGCACAGCCAGAAGAGGACTGGCCACCCCTCATAGCCTGGTTCCTCTCTAGGTTTCTTCCGAGGTTTTTGGCCTTTCTAGGGAGTTTTTCCTAGGGAGTTGTTCCTAGCCACCGTGCTTCTTTCACATGCATTGCTTGCTGTTTGGGGTTTTAGGCTGGGTTTCTGTACAGCACTTTGAGATATCAGCTGATGTACGAAGGGCTATATAAATACATTTGATTTGATATGTACTATGACCCTCACGGTTTCTCCTGGATAACCTGTATGTGCTATGACCCTCACAGTTTCTCCTGGATAACCTGTATGTACTATGACCCTCACAGTTTCTCCTGGATAACCTGTATGTGCTATGGCCCTCACAGTTTCTCCTGGATAACCTGTATGTACTATGACCCTCACAGTTTCTCCTGGATAACCTGTATGTACTATGACCCTCACAGTTTCTCCTGGATAACCTGTATGTGCTATGACCCTCACAGTTTCTCTTGGATAACCTGTATGTGCTATGACCCTCACAGTTTCTCCTGGATAACCTGTATGTGCTATGACCCTCACAGTTTCTCCTGGATAACCTGTATGTGCTATGACCCTCACAGTTTCTCCTGGATAACCTGTATGTGCTATGACCCTCACAGTTTCTCCTGGATAACCTGTATGTGCTATGACCCTCACAGTTTCTCCTGGATAACCTGTATGTGCTATGACCCTCACAGTTTCTCCTGGATAACCTGTATGTGCTATGACCCTCACAGTTTCTCCTGGATAACCTGTATGTGCTATGACCCTCACAGTTTCTCCTGGATAACCTGTATGTGCTATGATCCTCACAGTTTCTCCTGGATAACCTGTATGTGCTATGACCCTCACAGTTTCTCCTGGATAACCTGTATGTGCTATGACCCTCACAGTTTCTCCTGGATAACCTGTATGTACTATGACCCTCACAGTTTCTCCTGGATAACCTGTATGTACTATGGCACTCACAGTTTCTCCTGGATAACCTGTATGTGCTATGACCCTCACAGTTTCTCCTGGATAACCTGTATGTACTATGACCCTCACAGTTTCTCCTGGATAACCTGTATGTACTATGGCACTCACAGTTTCTCCTGGATAACCTGTATGTGCTATGACCCTCACAGTTTCTCCTGGATAACCTGTATGTACTATGACCCTCACAGTTTCTCCTGGATAACCTGTATGTACTATGACCCTCACAGTTTCTCCTGGATAACCTGTATGTACTATGGCACTCACAGTTTCTCCTGGATAACCTGTATGTGCTATGACCCTCACAGTGTCTCCTACATATATCTTTAGAGTCCCAAAATATCACATGTATTTGGTTTCCTATCTTACTACCAATAGATTCCTTACTATCATAGAAGCCCTAGCTTAGGTATCTCCAACTATAACATTCATTAGGTTCCCGTTCCACGTATCCCTTCCTTATTAAGCACAGCAACAAAGAGAGTGTTGTGGAGATTTTAGATTACAGCAGACAATGGGAAGGTATGCAATGACAGACATGAGGAAACATGAAGAGATATGAACATGTTGCTGTGTAAGACATAACGTGACACTCACCGGTCCATTGAAGGCTTTGGGTCTCTGTGATGAAGAGACAGTAATATCGTCAGAACACCCACTTCTAGAGAATGGCTTCCAATAGCCACACTGGGCACAGATGTCAATTCAACGTGTATTCCACATTGGTTCAATGTAATTTCATTGAAATTATGTGGAAACAATGTTGATTCAACCAGTGTGTGCTCAGTGGGTTCTCATCCAAGTCTCTAACTTGTCACTACTTCTTGTAACTTGTCCCTTCTCAACTGTGATGCTAAGCTGTATGTCTCCCTGTAAATAATGTCTCTGTCTGCCAATAGTCAACCAGCTAGCCTTTCAGATGTCTAAGAAACACACCAAGCTCTGTGTTCTCCTCCAAGTCTCTTTAACATGACTTTAGTCACTTCTCACCTGTAGCAAGCTATGTACGTCTCCTTCTGCCAGTCGTTCCCCCTCCCAGAGGATAGGTAGATGAATGGCAGGGATTATGTTTCTCTGGCTGCTTTACTGGCTAACAAAGGTGTGGTCTAACACTTCTGTACTTCTGTACTACCTTACCGACCTCTCCTCCCCTTCTAGTCAAACTGCAGTTAACCATTACCTCTCTCTCTCTCTCTCTTTCTATTTCTCTTTCGCTCTTTCTTTGGTCTCTCTCTCATTCTCTCTCATTCTCTCTCTCTCTCTCTCTCTCTCTCTCTCTCTCTCTCTCTCTCTCTCTCTCTCTCTCTCTCTCTCTCTCTCTCTCTCTCTCTCTCTCTCTCTCCTTCCTCTGTCTCTGGTATTTTCTCACTCTCTCTCTCCTTCCTCTCTCTAACATGCTTCTAGCATTATGCTGATAATGTTAGTCAATGATTAAAGGCATTGTGTTGTAAAATAAAGACTAATACGTCCTATAGGGGTGGTCATATAATCAAGGTCATACCTCTTCTCTTTATAGACAGTTGGTGCACTCCATCTATCCCATGGTGAATCACTGTCAGATGACCTGCAACACAAACACACACACCATTAAGACATCCTACATACCACTCCCATAGGAAGACACCACGGTAACGTCATGCACATAGTGATGGATGTAAAGAGATCAGTTTACTAGAGATGTATGGGAAAGGGCTAACTGGGAATATATCTGACCTATATCCTATATACAGCAGCACCAATTCAGTCTGTGTTCTGGTTCACTGGGCTGAGGGTGTTACTAATGGAGGACAGAGGCTGAGGGTGTTACTAATGGAGGACAGAGGCTGAGGGTGTTACTAATGTAGGTTATAGAAAGAGGCTGAGGGTGTTACTAATGGAGGACATAGAAAGAGGCTGAGGGTGTTACTAATGGAGGACAGAGGCTGAGGGTGTTACTAATGGAGGACAGAGGCTAAGGGTGTTACTAATGGAGGACAGAGGCTGAAGGTGTTACTAATGGAGGACAGAGGCTGAGGGTGTTACTAATGGAGTACGTAGAAAGACGCTGAGGGTGTTACTAATGGAGGACAGAGGCTGAGCTGTTGCGCAGCAACTCCCTGCCTTCCTGAAGACAAACAATGTATACGAAATGCTTCAGTCTGGTTTTAGACCCCATCATAGCACTGAGACTGCACTTATGAAGGTGGTAAATGACCTTTTAATGGCGTCAGACCGAGGCTCTGCATCTGTCCTCGTGCTCCTAGACCTTAGTGCTGCTTTTGATACCATCGATCACCACATTCTTTTGGAGAGATTGGAAACCCAAATTGGTCTACACGAACAAGTTCTGGCCTGGTTTAGATCTTATCTGTCGGAAAGATATCAGTTTGTCTCTGTGAATGGTTTGTCCTCTGACAAATCAACTGTAAATTTCGGTGTTCCCCGAGGTTCCGTTTTAGGACCACTATTGTTTTCACTATATATTTTACCTCTTGGGAATGTCATTCGAAAACATAATGTTAACTTTCACTGCTATGCGGATGACACACAGCTGTACATTTCAATGAAACATGGTGAAGCCCCAAAATTGCCCTCGCTAGAAGCCTGTGTTTCAGACATAAGGAAGTGGATGGCTGCAAACTTTCTATTTTTAAACTCGGACAAAACAGAGTTGCTTGCTCTAGGTCCCAAGAAACAAAGAGATCTTCTGTTGAATCTGACAATTAATCTTGATGGTTGTACAGTCGTCTCAAATAAAACTGTGAAGGACCTCGGCGTTACTCTGGACCCTGATCTCTCTTTTGACGAACATATCAAGACTGTTTCAAGGACAGCTTTTTTCCATCTACGTAACATTGCAAAAATGATGCAGAAAAATTCATCCTTGCTTTTGTTACTTCTAGGTTAGACTACTGCAATGCTCTACTTTCCGGCTACCCGGATAAAGCACTAAATAAACTTCAGTTAGTGCTAAATACGGCTGCTAGAATCCTGACTAGAACCCAAGAAATGGATCATATTACTCCAGTGCTAGCCTCTCTACACTGGCTTCCTGTTAAGGCAAGGGCTGATTTCAAGGTTTTACTGCTAACCTACAAAGCATTACATGGGCTTGCTCCTACCTATCTTTCCGATTTGGTCCTGCCGTATATGCCAACACGCTATGGTCACAAGACGCAGGCCTCCTAATTGTCCCTAGAATTTCTAAGCAAACAGCTGGAGGCAGGGCTTTCTCCTATAGAGCTCCATTTTTATGGAATGGTCTGCCTACCCATGTGAGAGACGCAGACTCGGTCTCAACCTTTAAGTCTTTACTGAAGACTCATCTCTTCAGTAGGTCCTATGATTGAGTGTAGTCTGGCCCAGGAGTGTGAAGGTGAACAGAAAGGCTCTGGAGCAACGAACCGCCCTTGCTGTCTCTGCCTGGCCGGTTCCCCTCTCTCCACTGAGATTCTCTGCCTCTAACCCTATTACAGGAGATTAGTCACTGGCTTACTGGTGCTCTTCCATGCCGTCCCTAGGAGGGGTGCGTCACTTGAGTGGGTTGAGTCACTGACGTGGTCTTCCTGTCTGGGTTGGCGCCCCCCCCCCCTTGGGTTGTGCCGTGGCGGAGATCTTTGTGGGCTATACTCGGCCTTGTGTCAGGATGGTAAGTTGGTGGTTGAAGATATCCCTCTAGTGGTGTGGGGGCTGTGCTTTGGCAAAGTGGGTGGGGTTATATCCTGCCTGTTTGGCCCTGTCCGGGGGTATCATCGGATGGGGCCACAGTGTCTCCTGACCCCTCCTGTCTCAGCCTCCAGTATTTATGCTGCAGTAGTTTATGTGTCGGGGGGCTAGGGTCAGTCTGTTATATCTGGAGTATTTCTCCTGTCTTATCTGGTGTCCTGTGTGAATATAAGTATGATCTCTCTAATTCTCTCTTTCTTTCTCTCTCTCTCTCGGAGGACCTGAGCCCTAGGACCATGCCTCAGGACTACCTGGCATGATGACTCCTTGCTGTCCCCAGTTCACCTGGCCGTGCTGCTGCTCTAGTTTCAACAGTTCTGCCTGCGGCTATGGAACCCTGACCTGTTCACCGGACGTGCTACCTGTCCCAGACCTTCTGTTTTCAACTCTCTAGAGACAGCAGAAGCGGTAGAGATACTCTCAATGATCGGCTATGAAAAGCCAACTGACATTTACTCTTGAGGTGCTGACTTGTTGCACCCTCGACAACTACTGTGATTATTATTATTTGACCATGCTGGTCATTTATGAACATTTGAACTTCGTGGCCATGTTCTGTTATAATCTCCACCCGGCACAGCCAGACGAGGACTGACCACCCCTCATAGCCTGGTTCCTCTCTATGTTTCTTCCTAGGTTTTGGCCTTTCTAGGGAGTTTTTCCTAGCCGCTGTGCTTCTACAACTGCATTGCTTGCTGTTTGGGGTTTTAGGCTGGGTTTCTTTACAGCACTTTGAGATATCAGCTGATGTAAGAAGGGCTATATAAATACATTTGATTTGATTTGAGGGTGTTACTAATGGAGGACATAGAAAGAGTTTGAGGGTGTGTGTGACTCAGTGCAGTGTTGTGTGTGAAAGGGGTGAGCTGTGTGTGTGTGGGGGGGTTGATGCTTTTCCAGAGCCTTTAATAAAGAGGTGGCTTACTGTTTCTGAACCGTAACCAGGGACACCTGTGGATCCTGCTCCTCAGGCTCCTCCTCCTCACTGAGATGAGAGAACATAATAGGCTTTTAGTACTGCATGGTTGGGTGGTTCTGATGTGGACTTGGTTAGGAGCTTGGGAGGTGGCAGTGTGGATGTATATAAGTGATGATCTGTGAGGAGGTTCATTCACCTCTTGTCTGTGGTAATGATAGGGTTGACGTCCCAGGACCTCTTCCACGTCATTCTGAAGGGGGGGGAGGAGAACACCACAGTTAGTCTGGAGACTGAGCTCAATTCTACATTGGAAGAGCTATGGGGTTTGCAAATATACACTAGTATAGGATGGACAAAGTGAAAACAGACACTAGTAAAGGATGGACACAGTGAAAACAGACACTAGTATAGGATGGACACAGTGAAAACAGACACTAGTAAAGGATGGACACAGTGAAAACAGACACTAGTATAGGATGGACACAGTGAAAACAGACACTAGTATAGGATGGACACAGTGAAAACAGACACTAGTATAGGATGGACACAGTGAAAACAGACACTAGTATAGGATGGACACAGTGAAAACAGACACTAGTATAGGATGGACACAGTGAAAACAGACACTAGTAAAGGATGGACACAGTGAAAACAGACACTAGTATAGGATGGACACGGTGAAAACAGACACTAGTATAGGATGGACACAGTGAAAACAGACACTGGTATAGGATGGACACAGTGAAAACAGACACTGGTATAGGATGGACACAGTGAAAACAGACACTAGTATAGGATGGACACAGTGAAAACAGACACTGGTATAGGATGGACACAGTGAAAACAGACACTGGTATAGGATGGACACAGTGAAAACAGACACTAGTATAGGATGGACACAGTGAAAACAGACACTAGTAAAGGATGGACACAGTGAAAACAGACACTAGTATAGGATGGACACAGTGAAAACAGACACTAGTAAAGGATGGACACAGTGAAAACAGACACTAGTATAGGATGGACACAGTGAAAACAGACACTAGTATAGGATGGACACGGTGAAAACAGACACTAGTATAGGATGGACACAGTGAAAACAGACACTAGTATAGGATGGACACAGTGAAAACAGACACTAGTATAGGATGGACACAGTGAAAACAGACACTAGTATAGGATGGACACAGTGAAAACAGACACTAGTAAAGGATGGACACAGTGAAAACAGACACTAGTATAGGATGGACACAGTGAAAACAGACACTAGTATAGGATGGACACAGTGAAAACAGACACTAGTAAAGGATGGACACAGTGAAAACAGACACTAGTATAGGATGGACTCAGTGAAAACAGACACTAGTAAAGGATGGACACGGTGAAAACAGACACTAGTAAAGGATGGACACAGTGAAAACAGACACTAGTATAGGATGGACACAGTGAAAACAGACACTAGTAAAGGATGGACACAGTGAAAACAGACACTAGTATAGGATGGACACAGTGAAAACAGACACTAGTATAGGATGGACACAGTGAAAACAGACACTAGTATAGGATGGACACAGTGAAAACAGACACTAGTATAGGATGGGCACAGTGAAAACAGACACTAGTATAGGATGGACACAGTGAAAACAGACACTAGTAAAGGATGGACACAGTGAAAACAGACACTGGTATAGGATGGACACAGTGAAAACAGACACTGGTATAGGATGGACTCAGTGAAAACAGACACTAGTAAAGGATGGACACAGTGAAAACAGACACTAGTATAGGATGGACACAGTGAAAACAGACACTAGTAAAGGATGGACACAGTGAAAACAGACACTAGTATAGGATGGACACAGTGAAAACAGACACTAGTATAGGATGGACACGGTGAAAACAGACACTAGTATAGGATGGACACAGTGAAAACAGACACTAGTATAGGATGGACACGGTGAAAACAGACACTAGTATAGGATGGACACAGTGAAAACAGACACTAGTATAGGATGGACACAGTGAAAACAGACACTAGTAAAGGATGGACACAGTGAAAACAGACACTAGTATAGGATGGACACAGTGAAAACAGACACTAGTATAGGATGGACACAGTGAAAACAGACACTAGTAAAGGATGGACACAGTGAAAACAGACACTAGTATAGGATGGACTCAGTGAAAACAGACACTAGTAAAGGATGGACACGGTGAAAACAGACACTAGTAAAGGATGGACACAGTGAAAACAGACACTAGTAAAGGATGGACACAGTGAAAACAGACACTAGTAAAGGATGGACTCAGTGAAAACAGACACTAGTATAGGATGGACACAGTGAAAACAGACACTAGTAAAGGATGGACTCAGTGAAAACAGACACTAGTATAGGATGGACACAGTGAAAACAGACACTAGTATAGGATGGACTCAGTGAAAACAGACACTAGTAAAGGATGGACACAGTGAAAACAGACACTGGTATAGGATGGACACAGTGAAAACAGACACTAGTAAAGGATGGACACAGTGAAAACAGACACTAGTATAGGATGGACACAGTGAAAACAGACACTAGTATAGGATGGGCACAGTGAAAACAGACACTAGTATAGGATGGACACAGTGAAAACAGACACTAGTAAAGGATGGACACAGTGAAAACAGACACTAGTAAAGGATGGACACAGTGAAAACAGACACTAGTATAGGATGGACACAGTGAAAACAGACACTAGTAAAGGATGGACACAGTGAAAACAGACACTAGTATAGGATGGACACAGTGAAAACAGACACTAGTAAAGGATGGACACAGTGAAAACAGACACTAGTAAAGGATGGACACAGTGAAAACAGACACTAGTAAAGGATGGACACAGTGAAAACAGACACTAGTAAAGGATGGACTCAGTGAAAACAGACACTAGTATAGGATGGACTCAGTGAAAACAGACACTAGTATAGGATGGACTCAGTGAAAACAGACACTAGTATAGGATGGGCACAGTGAAAACAGACTAACATTTGAATACCTTGTTGTGTTCGTGTTGATGGGGATAAAGTCGTCTTCAAGGGCCTCCAACACATTTTCATTCACACTGTAAAACAGAAAACAGATTAAAACAGATCATTTAAAGCTCTGACTCGTCATGAGCAGTGTGGATCCAAGTATAAAAACATAAATTAAAGTGTTACAAGCACAATGTCTCTCAGTAGACAGGTACAGTATATCTAAATCTCAGTGACAGGTACAGTATATCTAAATCTCAGTAGACAGGTACAGTATATCTAAATCTCAGTGACAGGTACAGTATATCTAAATCTCAGTGACAGGTACAGTATATCTAAATCTCAGTGACAGGTACAGTATATCTAAATCTCAGTGACAGGTACAGTATATCTAAATCTCAGTGACAGGTACAGTATATCTAAATCTCAGTGACAGGTACAGAATATCTAAATCTCAGTGACAGGTACAGTATATCTAAATCTCAGTGACAGGTACAGTATATCTAAATCTCAGTGACAGGTACAGTATATCTAACAGGTGTTCTCTCAGTAGACAGGTACAGTATATCTAACAGGTGTTCTCTCAGTAGACAGGTACAGTATATCTAACAGGTGGTCTCTCAGTGACAGGTACAGTATATCTAACAGGTGGTCTCTCTCAGTGACAGGTACAGTATATCTAACAGGTGTTCTCTCTCAGTAGACAGGTGCAGTATATCTAACAGGTTTTCTCTCAGTGACAGGTACAATTTACAATATATATATGACAGGTACAATATATATAACAGGTGGTCTCTCAGTAGACAGGTACAGTATATCTAACAGGTGTTCTCTCTCAGTAGACAGGTGCAGTATATCTAACAGGTGTTCTCTCAGTGACAGGTACAGTATATCTAACAGGTGGTCTCTCTCAGTAGACAGGTACAGTATATCTAACAGGTGGTCTCTCTCAGTGACAGGTACAGTATATCTAACAGGTGTTCTCTCAGTAGACAGGTACATTATATCTAACAGGTGGTCTCTCTCAGTGACAGGTACAGTATATCTAACAGGTGGTCTCTCAGTAGACAGTTACAGTATATCTAACAGGTGGTCTCTCTCAGTAGACAGGTACAGTATATCTAACAGGTGGTCTCTCAGTAGACAGGTACAGTATATCTAACAGGTGGTCTCTCAGTAGACAGGTACAGTATATCTAACAGGTGGTCTCTCTCAGTAGACAGGTACAGTATATCTAACAGGTGGTCTCTCTCAGTAGACAGGTACAGTATATCTAACAGGTGTTCTCTCTCAGTAGACAGGTACAGTATATCTAACAGGTGGTCTCTCAGTGACAGGTACAGTATATCTAACAGGTGTTCTCTCAGTGACAGGTACAGTATATCTAACAGGTGGTCTCTCAGTAGACAGGTACAGTATATCTAACAGGTGGTCTCTCTCAGTAGACAGGTACAGTATATCTAACAGGTGGTCTCTCAGTAGACAGGTACAGTATATCTAACAGGTGGTCTCTCTCAGTAGACAGGTACAGTATATCTAACAGGTGTTCTCTCAGTGACAGGTACAGTATATCTAACAGGTGTTCTCTCTCAGTAGACAGGTACAGTATATCTAACAGGTGTTCTCTCTCAGTGACAGGTACAGTATATCTAACAGGTGGTCTCAGTAGACAGGTACAGTATATCTAACAGGTGTTCTCTCTCAGTGACAGGTACAGTATATCTAACAGGTGGTCTCTCAGTGACAGGTACAGTATATCTAACAGGTGGTCTCTCTCAGTAGACAGGTACAGTATATCTAACAGGTGTTCTCTCTCAGTAGACAGGTACAGTATATCTCACCTGGAGTCAGTACTCGGGGTCGGACTGTCAATATCTCTGTTGAAATAATATCATTATATGGCACTGTTAGAATGAAGCACATTGAAGTACAATAGTAATAGATTTAGTAGTGGCAGGTGGTTGTAGTAGTATTAGTAGATTTAGTTGTGGTAGGTAGTAGTAGATGTAGTTGTGGCAGGTAGTAGTAGATGTAGTTGTGGCAGGTAGTAGTAGATTTAGTAGTGGCAGGTAGTAGTAGATTTAGTAGTAGTAGATTTAGTAGTGGCAGGTAGTAGTAGTAGTACTAGTAGATTTAGTAGTGGCATGTAGTAGTAGATTTAGTAGTGGCAGGTAGTAGTAGTAGATTTAGTAGTGGCAGGTAGTAGTGGTAGTAGATTTAGTAGCAGTAGATTTAGTAGTTTTAGTAGTGGTAAGTAGTAGTAGTAGTAGATTTAGTAGTGGTAGGTTGTAGTAGTAGTAGATTTGTATTTGTAATAGTAGATTTGAATAACATTAGGCATTAGGAAAGACAACTGTTGTGTTATCAGACCCTGTGTGTGTGTGTGTGTGTGTGTGTGTGTGTGTGTGTGTGTGTGTGTGTGTGTGTGTGTGTGTGTGTGTGTGTGTGTGTGTGTGTGTGTGTGTGTGTGTGTGTTTGTGGATTTAGTAGTGGCAGGTAGTAGTAGTTTGTGGATTTAGTAGTGGCAGGTAGTAGTAGTAGATTTAGTAGTGACAGGTAGTAGTAGTAGATGTAGTAGTATATTTAGTAGTTGCAGGTAGTAGTAGTAGATTTAGTAATGACAGGTAGTAGTAGATTTGGTAGTAGTAGTAGTAGTAGTAGTAGTAGATTTAATAGTGGCAGGTAGTAGTAGATTTAGTAGTGACAGATAGTAGTAGTAGATTTAGTAGTGACAGATAGTAGTAGTTGTAGATTTAGATTGGTAGGTAGTTGTACATTTAGTAGTGGAATGTAGTAGTAGTAGATTTAGTAGTGGCAGGTAGTATTAGTAGTAGTAGTGGTAGGTAGTAGTTAGTACTAGTAGATTTAGTATTGAAAGGGATAGTAAATTTAGTAATAGATTTAGTAGTGGAAGGTAATAGTAGATTTCATAGTAGTAGATTTTGTAGTGGCAGGTCGTAGGAGTAGTACATTTTGTAGTGGCAGGTCGTAGTAGATTTAGTAGTGGCAGGTAGTAGTAGTAGTAGATTTAGTATTTGTAATAGTAGATTTGAATAACATTAGGCATTAGGAAAGACAACTGTTGTGTTATCAGACCCTGTGTGTGTGTGTGTGTGTGTGTGTGTGTGTGTGTGTGTGTGTGTGTGTGTGTGTGTGTGTGTGTGTGTGTGTGTGTGTGTGTGTGTGTGTGTGTGTGTGTGTGTGTGTGTGTGTGTGTGTGTGTGTGTGTGTGTGTGTCATACTACATATCCTAGAAGTGAAAGATCAAGGGAGAGGGGAGAGGATAGGGGGAGGAGGGAGAGGGGAGGGGGGAGAGGATAGTGGGAGAGGGGAAAGGGTAGAGGATAGGAGGGGAGAGGATAGGGGGAGAGGGGAAAGAGTAGAGGATAGAGGGAGAGGGGAGAGGATAGGGGAGAGGGGAGAGGATAGGGGTAGACGTTAGAGGATAGGGGGAGAGGCTACAGGGAGAGGGTTGAGGGAGGGGGAGAGGTTAGAGGGAGAGGTTAGAGGGTAGAGTGATGGGGAGAGGTTAGAGGGTAGAGGGAGAGGGTAGAGTGATGGGGGAGAGTTTAGAGGGATATGGGGAGAGGTTAGAGGGGAGGGGGTAGAGAGTAGGGGGAGAGGGTAGAGGGATAGGGGGAAAGGTTAGGGGGAGAGTTTATAGGGAGAGGGTTGAGGGAGAGGATAGGGGGAGAGGTTAGAGGTTAGGGGAGAGGTTATAGGGAGAGGTTAGAGGGGAGAGGGATAGGGGGAGAGGTTTGAGGGGAGAGGGAGAGGTTAGAGGGAGAGGGAGAGGATAGGGGGAGAGGTTAGAGGGAGAGGGTAGAGAGGTTAGAGGTTAGAGGGAGAGGGGAGAGGATAGGAGGGGAGAGGATAGGGGGGAGAGGTTAGAGGGGAGGGGGTAGAGAGTAGGGGGAGAGGGTAGAGGGATAGGGGGAGAGGTTAGGGGGAGAGTTTATAGGGAGAGGGTTGAGGGAGAGGATAGGGGGAGAGGTTAGAGGTTAGGGGGAGAGGTTATAGGGAGAGGTTAGAGGGGAGAGGGATAGGGGGAGAGGTTAGAGGTTTGAGGGAGAGGGAGAGGATAGGGGGAGAGGTTAGAGGGAGAGGGTAGAGAGGTTAGAGGTTAGAGGTTAGAGGGAGAGGGTAGAGGATAGGAGGGGAGGGGAGAGGATGGGGGAGAGGGGAAAGAGTAGAGGATAGAGGGAGAGGGGAGAGGATAGGAGGGGAGAGGATAGGAGGGGAGAGGATAGGGGGAAAGGGGAGAGGATGGGGTAGACGTTAGAGGATAGAGGGGGAGAGGCTATAGGGAGAGGGTTGAGGGAGGGGGAGAGGTTAGAGGGAGAGCTTAGAGGGTAGAGTGATAGGGGAGAGGTTAGAGGGGAGAGGGTAGAGTGATGGGGGAGAGGTTAGAGGGGAGGGGGTAGAGAGTAGGGGGAGAGGGTAGAGGGATAGGGGGAGAGGTTAGAGGGGAGGGGGTAGAGAGTAGGGGGAGAGGTTAGAGGTTAGGGGGAGAGTTTATAGGGAGAGGGTTGAGGGAGAGGATAGGGGGAGAGGTTAGAGGTTAGGGGGAGAGATTATAGGGAGAGGTTAGAGGGGAGAGGGAGAGGGATATGGGGAGAGGTTATAGGGAGAGGTTAGAGGTTAGAGGTTAGAGGTTTGAGGGGAGAGGGAGAGGGTAGAGGGATAGGGGGAGAGGTTAGAGGAATAGGGGGAGAGGTTAGAGGGGAGGGGGTAGAGAGTAGGGGGAGAGGTTAGAGGGTAGAGGGAGAGGTTAGGGAGAGAGGTTAGAGGGGAGGGGGTAGAGTGTAGGGGGAGAGGTTAGAGGGTAGAGGGAGAGGTTAGGGGGAGAGGTTAGAGGGTAGAGATGAGGGGAGGGTAGAGTTTAAAAATTAGATGCTAGGGGGAGAGGTTAGAGGTTAGGGGGAGAGGTTAGAGGGTAGAGGGAGAGGTTAGGGGGAGAGGTTAGAGGGGAGGGGGTAGAGTGTAGGGGGAGAGGTTAGAGGGTAGAGGGAGAGGTTAGGGGGAGAGGTTAGAGGGTAGAGATGAGGGGAGGGTAGAGTTTAAAAATTAGATGCTAGGGGAGAGGTTAGAGGTTAGAGGCTAGTGAGAGAGGCTAGGGACTAAGGGACTAGGGGGTAGATCAATGTGGGACGTACCTGTGTGTGTCCTCTGGCTTCTCGTCTCTCGGCTCCTCCTCTTCCTCCTCGGACTCGGCATAACTGAGCCTGAGGGAGAGACAACCAGAGACACAGTTGGTCAGTAAAATGACCCCTATTTTTATTTCACATTTTATTTAACCAGGTAGGCCAGTTGAGAACAAGTTGTCATTTACAACTGCGACCTGGCCAAGATAAAGCAAAGCAGTGCGACAAAAACAACAACACAGAGTTACACATGGAATAAACAAACGTACAGTCAATAGCACAATGCTGGTCCATCCCACCCTAACTGCTGGTCCATCAGAACCACAGACACAGAACCACAGACACAGTTGGTCAGTAAATTGCTCCCTAATCGCTGGTCCATCAGAACCACAGACACAGAACCACAGACACAGTTGGTCAGTAAATTGTCCCCTAATCGCTGGTCCATCAGAACCACAGACACAGTTGGTCAGTAAATTGCCCCCTAACTGCTGGTCCATCAGAACCACAGACACAGAACCACAGACACAGTTGGTCAGTAAATTGCTCCCTAATCGCTGGTCCATCAGAACCACAGACACAGAACCACAGACACAGTTGGTCAGTAAATTGTCCCCTAATCGCTGGTCCATCAGAACCACAGACACAGTTGGTCAGTAAATTGTCCCCTAATCGCTGGTCCATCAGAACCACAGACACAGCATTACACATGAAACAGGGTGGGAGAGGTCATCAGAAATGGCTCAGAGAGAGAGAGAATACCTGACCACTGTGACTGACCCAAACTTAAGGAAAGCTTTGTCTATGTACAGACTCAGTGAGCATAGCCTTGCCATTGAGAAAGGCCGCCGTAGGCAGACCTGGCTCTCAAGAGAAGACAGGCTATGTGCACACTGCCCACAAAATGAGGTGGAAACTGAGCTGCACTTCCTAACCTCCTGCCAAATGTATGACTGTATTAGAGACACATATTTCCCTCAACTTACACAGACCCACAAAGAATTTGAAAACAAACCCAATTGTGATAAACTCCCATATCTACTGGGTGAAATACCACAGTGTGCCATCACAGTAGCAAGATTTGTGACCTGTTGCTACAAGAAAAGGGCAACCAGTGAAGAACAAACATCTATGTAAATACAACCCGTATTTAAGTGTATTTATTTTCCCATTTGTAATTTAACTATTTACACACAATATGACATTTGAAATGTCTTTATTCTTTTGGAACTTTTGTGAGTGTAATGTTTACTGTAATTTTTTTAATTGTTTATTTCACTTTTGGTTATTATCTACTTCACTTGCTTTGGAAATGTTGACATATGTTTCCCATGCCAATAAAGCCCCATGAATTGAAATTGAGAGAGAGAGAGAGAGAGAGACACTGTGGTGTATGGAGGAATGAATGAGGGGCTGATATAAGAGGTCTCCTCTCTAACTACCTGTCTGATCCACTGAGAAGCTCCTGACTCCAAGATCCTGGGATGGGAGGGATGGGCTTCACCAACTCCTGTTCTAGACTACACAGAGGAGACGAGAGGATAAGAGGGGAGGGGACAGGACAGGAAGAGAGAAGAGGAGGAGAGGAGAGGACAGGAAGAGAGGAGGAGAGGAGAGGACAGGAAGAGAGGAGGAGAGGAGAGGACAGGAAGAGAGAAGAGGAGGGGAGGACAGGACAGGAAGAGAGAAGAGGAGGAGAGGAGAGGACAGGAAGAGAGGAGGAGAGGAGAGGACAGGAAGAGAGAAGAGGAGGGGAGGACAGGACAGGAAGAGAGCAGAGGAGAGGAGGGGAGGACAGGAAGAGAGGAGGAGAGGAGAGGACAGGAAGAGAGAAGAGGAGGGGAGGACAGGACAGGAAGAGAGAAGAGGAGAGGAGGGGAGGACAGGACAGGAAGAGAGGGGAGGGGAGAGGACAGGACAGGAAGAGAGAAGAGGAGGAGAGGAGAGGACAGGAAGAGAGAAGAGGAGAGGAGGGGAGGACAGGACAGGAAGAGAGGGGAGGGGAGAGGACAGGACAGGATGAGAGAAGAGGAGGAGAGGAGAGGAGAGGAAGAGAGAAGAGGAGAGGAGGGGAGGACAGGACAGGAAGAGAGGGGAGGGGAGAGGACAGGACAGGAAGAGAGAAGAGGAGGAGAGGAGAGGACAGGAAGAGAGAAGAGGAGGAGAGGAGAGGACAGGAAGAGAGAAGAGGAGGGGAGGACAGGACAGGACAGGAAGAGAGAAGAGGAGGAGAGGAGAGGACAGGAAGAGAGAAGAGGAGGGGAGGACAGGACAGGAAGAGAGGGGAGGGGGGAGGGGAGGAGAAGGGGGGGAGAGAGGAGGAGAGGAGAGGACAGGAAGAGAGAAGAGGAGGAGAGGAGAGGACAGGAAGAGAGAAGAGGAGGGGAGGACAGGACAGGAAGAGAGGGGAGGAGGAGAGGACAGGAAGAGAGAAGAGGAGGAGAGGAGAGGAGAGGACAGGAAGAGAGAAGAGGAGGGGAGAGGAGGGGAGGACAGGACAGGAAGAGAGGGGAGGGGAGAGGACAGGACAGGAAGAGAGAAGAGGAGGAGAGGAGAGGACAGGAAGAGAGAAGAGGAGGGGAGGACAGGACAGGAAGAGAGGGGAGGAGAAGGGGGGAGAGAGGAGGAGAGGAGAGGAGAGGACAGGAAGAGAGAAGAGGAGGGGAGAGGAGGGGAGGACAGGACAGGAAGAGAGGGGAGGGGGGAGGGGAGGAAAAGGGGGAGAGGGGAGGACAGGACAAGAGGAGAGAGGAGAGGAGAGGGGAGGGGAGACAAGACAGAGGACTTGAATTGAAGAACCCAACGGTTTACATCTGACAGACTATTAAAAACCAGTCCAAACTTTTGACTGGTACTGTATATATTTACAAAAAATATAAGGAATTGGAAATGATGCAGACAATTACATTGATGGAAGCTACAATCTATCTGCAATAATAAAGCTGATACACCCCCAAACATTTTTATTTATAAAAAAAAAAAACAATGTATAAATACAAAGAATGGTCCACCACCCAAAGGATCCAGTCAACTTGGCACAACTGTGGGAAGCGTTGGAATCAACATGGGCCAGCATTCCTGTGGAACAATTTCGAAACCTTGTAGAGTCCATGCCCCACCCAATATTTTGTACACTCAGTGTAGAAGTACACAATGACAGCTGTCACCAGGGGTGTATTCACTAGAAACCAAATGGATAAAAAGGGACGAAACAGGGAGGGACTAACCTAAATGTGTCCCATTAAAAAAACACTAGTTTTCATTGCAAAACATTTTCAATTGAAAAACATTTTGTCACGGTTTGGTACTGGTTTTATATCGCCCACTATGACATGAATGAGGAAGTGTCTCTCTGTTGATTGATACCTGTCCTCTGGCTCTGCAGCCTGTGGACCAACTTTAATAGTCTCACCCAGAGCCGTATATAGCCTACCCATAATGTCAATAAATGGCTCTGGTCTCACCACTACACACACTGTGGTGCAACATATCTGATCATTGTAATTCAAATGAATAGAAACATTAATGAATCAATACTGTACCTGGATGAACCTGTGTCGAAGGAGATGAGTGTGTCAGACAGGGCTGTCAGTGTGTCCACTGGGGCAGGATTCTTCTTCACTGGGTTATATGGGACAGTGGACGCTAATACAGAGGACACTGGGGGGACGTCTTTCAACGGGACACCACTCTCTGGGGACAGTTTTTTCATCACCTCAACTGTCAACTTAGGAAGTGGAGTAGCCATTTTGGTACACCCTGGCTTCATGCCCTCATAAGGGTCAATCGCTGCTGTGGTGTCAACTATGACGGGGGCTGGAAGGAGGACGTCTTTCACAGATATAGGAGAGACGTCTTTCACAGAGACAGGAGAGACAACGTTCACAGAGACAGGAGAGACGTCTTTCACAGAGACAGGAGAGACGTCTTTCACAGAGACAGAAGAGACAACTTTCACAGAGACAGGAGAGACGTCTTTCACAGAGACAGGAGAGACAACTTTCACAGAGACAGGAGAGACGTCTTTCACAGAAACAGGAGAGACGTCTTTCACAGAAACATGAGAGACGTCTTTCACAGAGACAGGAGAGACAGCTTTCACAGAGACAGGAGAGACGTCTTTCACAGAGACAGGAGAGACGTCTTTCACAGAAACAGGAGAGACAGCTTTCACAGAGACGGGAGAGACGTCTTTCACAGAGACAGGAGAGACGTCTTTCACAGAGACAGGAGAGACAACTTTCACAGAGACAGGAGAGACGTCTTTCACAGACACAGGAGAGACGTCTTTCACAGAGACAGAAGAGACGTCTTTCACAGAGACAGGAGAGACGTCTTTCACAGAGACAGGAGAGACAGCTTTCACAGAGACAGGAGAGACAGCTTTCATACATACAGGAGAGACATCTTTCACAGAGACAGGAGAGAAGTCTTTCAAGGAGACAGGAGAGACGTCTTTCACAGAGACAGGAGAGACGTCTTTCACAGAGACAGGAGAGACAGCTTTCACAGAGACAGGAGAGACGTCTTTCACAGACACAGGAGAGACCGCTTTTACAGAGACCGGAGAGACGTCTTTTACAGAGACAGGAGAGACATCTTTCAAAGAGACAGGAGAAACGTCTTTCACAGAGACAGGAGAGATGTCTTTCACAGAGACAGGAGAGACGTCTTTCACAGAGACAGGAGAGACAGCTTTCACAGAGACAGGAGAGACATCTTTCACAGAGGCAGGAGAGACAGCTTTCACAGAGACAGGAAAGACGTCTTTCAAGGAGATAGGAGAGACGTCTTTCAAAGAGACAGGAGAGACAGCTTTCGCAGAGACAGGAGAGACGTCTTTCGCAGAGACAGGAGAGACAGCTTTCACAGAGACAGGAGAAACGTCTTTCACAGAGACAGGAGAGACATCTTTCACAGAGACAGGAGAGACGTCTTTCAAAGAGACAGGAGAGACAGCTTTCACAGAGACAGGAGAGACAGCTTTCACAGAGACAGGAGAGACGTCTTTCACAGATGGTGCAGCTGGTTCTTTGGGGACAGAGGGAGTCTCAGTGAAGACAGAGTCGTCATTGTCTGTGATCACCACCCTTTAGACACACAAGAAACAACAAGACAGAAAAACTAAACATCTCCAGTCAAGCCTTTCATTTCAGACATTATCATCATTTTCCATGAGGAACAAAACAGGACAGGACAGTCCATTGAGAGGCATCAGTTACCTTTTAGCCACAAAAGATGAAACATCTGGGGTCAGGGAGGTTTCTAGAGGTTTCTCTGTAGAACTGTCAGGAGAACAGGAGAACAGGAGATAAGATACAAACAGGGGAATAGAGAGATGGAGAGAGACAGATAAAGAGAGAGAAAGATCGAGACAGAAATAGAGAGGGAGAGGGAGAGGGAGATGGAGAGAAAAGGAGAGAGAGGTATATAGCCAATCACATACTCGTATTTCTTGGCGGCTGAGAGGACGTAGGAGCGTTGTCGGGCTGAAGAGGTCCTGAGCACATCCATGGCTGCTTCCTCCCTGATGGACAGATGGAGAGACACGGAGAGAGACGGAGAGAGAAAGAGGGAGACAGGGAGAAAAGAGAGAGAGACAGATAGAGAGAGAGAAAGTGTGTGTGTGAGAGAGAGAGAGAGACGCAGGAAGTAAAGATTGAGGGGTAAAGAAAGAGATGAGACTTGTTTTTCCTCAACGTCTATTTTCTGAGGTATAATAAGAGTTTTGTAGACAGCATCTGAAATGGCACTCTGTTCCCTATTTAAGGCCCTATACAGTACAGGGCCCTGGTCAAAATTAGATCTCTATAAAGAGAACAGGGTGCCGTTTGGGATGCATTGTGTGTGTCTCACCGTTTCTCCTTCTCGTCTGGGGAAAGCTGGTCCTCAGTTTGAACTGGGAGGTTTGAGGTGGGACGCACTGTGTGAGGAGCTCTGGAGGGAGGAACACATACACAAAACACACACACACACAAACACTTATCAAACACATCCCCTTAAGTCACTACAGTTATCTCAGTTAATCCTTTACCACACACAGCGTCACACACTCAAGCACGTTCACTGAGTTTACTCATAAGATTTGCATAAGGTTTACTCACATTCTCTTGTAGCTCTCTGAAGGCCTCTTGGTGAAGC
The DNA here is from genome assembly GCF_901001165.1 of Salmo trutta. Lineage (NCBI taxonomy): Eukaryota > Metazoa > Chordata > Actinopteri > Salmoniformes > Salmonidae > Salmo > Salmo trutta. Next base: position 32,990,061 of record NC_042969.1, on the reverse strand, counting down.
TGGATGTTGATCCACTGCAAATAGAGGGACACCATGTAATCAAGCCATCTAACAAGCCTATACTGTTCTCTTGTACCTGTTTTCATTTCGAGGACCTGTGTTCTTTATTACTTATACAGACTTCCCAGAGCTGAGATTTAGAATTGTACAGCTACATCGTCTGTTTTTAGACAATAGACTGATTACACTGCTGCCAGTAGAGCTCTGATATTACTGCTGCCAGTAGACTCTGACATCACTGCTGCCAGTAGACTCTGACATCACTGCTGCCAGTAGACTTATGACATTACTGCTGCCAGTAGACTCTGACATCCCTGCTGCCAGTAGAGCGCTGATATTACTGCTGCCAGTTAGAGCTCTGACATTACTGCTGCCAGTAGACTCTGACATCACTGCTGCCAGTAGAGCTCTGATATTACTGCTGCTAGTAGACTCTGACATTGCTGCTGCCAGTAGACTCTGACATTACTGCTGCCAGTAGACTCTGACATTACTGCTGCCAGTAGAGCTCTGACATTACTGCTGCCAGTAGAGCTCTGACATTACTTCTGCCAGTAGATCTCTGACATCACTGCTGCCAGTAGACTCTGACATCACTGCTGCCAGTAGACTGACATTGCTGCTGCCAGTAGACTGATATTACTGCTGCCAGTAGAGCTCTGACATTGCTGCTGCCAGTAGACTCTGACATCACTGCTGCCAGTAGACCGACATTGCTGCTGCCAGTAGACTGATATTACTGCTGCCAGTAGAGCTCTGACATTGCTGCTGCCAGTAGACTCTGACATCACTGCTGCCAGTAGAGCGCTGATATTACTGCTGCCAGTTAGAGCTCTGACATTACTGCTGCCAGTAGACTCTGACATCACTGCTGCCAGTAGAGCTCTGATATTACTGCTGCCAGTAGACTCTGACATCACTGCTGCCAGTAGACTCTGACATCACTGCTGCCAGTAGACTCTGACATCACTGCTGCCAGTAGAGCGCTGATATTACTGCTGCCAGTTAGAGCTCTGACATTACTGCTGCCAGTAGACTCTGACATCACTGCTGCCAGTAGAGCTCTGATTTTACTGCTGCTAGTAGACTCTGACATTGCTGCTGCCAGTAGACTCTGACATTACTGCTGCCAGTAGACTCTGACATCACTGCTGCCAGTAGAGCTCTGACATTACTGCTGCCAGTAGAGCCCTGACATTACTTCTGCCAGTAGAGCTCTGACATCACTGCTGCCAGTAGACTCTGACCTGACATCACTGCTGCCAGTAGACTGACATTGCTGCTGCCAGTAGACTGATATTACTGCTGCCAGTAGAGCTCTGACATTGCTGCTGCCAGTAGACTCTGACATCACTGCTGCCAGTAGACTCTGACATCACTGCTGCCAGTAGACCGACATTGCTGCTGCCAGTAGACTGATATTACTGCTGCCAGTAGAGCTCTGACATTGCTGCTGCCAGTAGACTCTGACATCACTGCTGCCAGTAGAGCGCTGATATTACTGCTGCCAGTTAGAGCTCTGACATTACTGCTGCCAGTAGAGCTCTGACATTACTTCTGCCAGTAGATATCTGACATCACTGCTGCCAGTAGACTCTGACATCACTGCTGCCAGTAGACTGACATTGCTGCTGCCAGTAGACTGATATTACTGCTGCCAGTAGAGCTCTGACATTGCTGCTGCCAGTAGACTCTGACATCACTGCTGCCAGTAGACTCTGACATCACTGCTGCCAGTAGACCAACATTGCTGCTGCCAGTAGACTGATATTACTGCTGCCAGTAGAGCTCTGACATTGCTGCTGCCAGTAGACTCTGACATCACTGCTGCCAGTAGAGCGCTGATATTACTGCTGCCAGTTAGAGCTCTGACATTACTGCTGCCAGTAGACTCTGACATCACTGCTGCCAGTAGAGCTCTGATATTACTGCTGCCAGTAGACTCTGACATCACTGCTGACAGTAGACTCTGACATCACTGCTGCCAGTAGACTCTGACATCACTGCTGCCAGTAGACTTATGACATTACTGCTGCCAGTAGACTCTGACATCCCTGCTGCCAGTAGAGCGCTGATATTACTGCTGCCAGTTAGAGCTCTGACATTACTGCTGCCAGTAGAATCTGACATCACTGCTGCCAGTAGAGCTCTGATATTACTGCTGCTAGTAGACTCTGACATTGCTGCTGCCAGTAGACTCTGACATTACTGCTGCCAGTAGACTCTGACATTACTGCTGCCAGTAGAGCTCTGACATTACTGCTGCCAGTAGAGCTCTGACATTACTTCTGCCAGTAGAGCTCTGACATTACTGCTGCCAGTAGACTCTGACATCACTGCTGCCAGTAGACTGACATTGCTGCTGCCAGTAGACTGATATTACTGCTGCCAGTAGAGCTCTGACATTGCTGCTGCCAGTAGACTCTGACATCACTGCTGCCAGTAGACTCTGACATCACTGCTGCCAGTAGACCGACATTGCTGCTGCCAGTAGACTGATATTACTGCTGCCAATAGAGCTCTGACATTGCTGCTGCCAGTAGACTCTGACATTGCTGCTGCCAGTAGACTCTGACATCACTGCTGCCAGTAGAGCGCTGATATTACTGCTGCCAGTTAGAGCTCTGACATTACTGCTGCCAGTAGAGCTCTGACATTACTTCTGCCAGTAGATATCTGACATCACTGCTGCCAGTAGACTCTGACATCACTGCTGCCAGTAGACTGACATTGCTGCTGCCAGTAGACTGATATTACTGCTGCCAGTAGAGCTCTGACATTGCTGCTGCCAGTAGACTCTGACATCACTGCTGCCAGTAGAGCTCTGACATCACTGCTGCCAGTAGACCGACATTGCTGCTGCCAGTAGACTGATATTACTGCTGCCAGTAGAGCTCTGACATCACTGCTGCCAGTAGAGCTCTGATATTACTGCTGCTAGTAGACTCTGACATTGCTGCTGCCAGTAGTCTCTGACATTACTGCTGCCAGTAGACTCTGACATTACTGCTGCCAGTAGAGCTCTGACATTACTGCTGCCAGTAGACTCTGACATTACTTCTGCCAGTAGATCTCTGACATCACTGCTGTCAGTAGACTCTGACATCACTGCTGCCAGTAGACTGACATTGCTGCTGCCAGTAGACTGATATTACTGCTGCCAGTAGAGCTCTGACATTGCTGCTGCCAGTAGACTCTGACATCCCTGCTGCCAGTAGACTGACATTGCTGCTGCCAGTAGACTGATATTACTGCTGCCAGTAGAGCTCTGACATTGCTGCTGCCAGTAGACTCTGACATCACTGCTGCCAGTAGAGCTCTGATATTACTTCTGCCAGTAGAGCTCTGACATCACTGCTGCCAGTAGTCTCTGACATCACTGCTGCCAGTAGACTCTGACATTACTGCTGCCAGTAGACTGACATTGCTGCTGCCAGTAGACTGATATTACTGCTGCCAGTAGAGCTCTGACATTGCTGCTGCCAGTAGACTCTGACATCACTGCTGCCAGTAGACTCTGACATCACTGCTGCCAGTAGACCGACATTGCTGCTGCCAGTAGACTGATATTACTGCTGCCAGTAGAGCTCTGACATTGCTGCTGCCAGTAGACTCTGACATCACTGCTGCCAGTAGAGCGCTGATATTACTGCTGCCAGTTAGAGCTCTGACATTACTGCTGCCAGTAGAGCTCTGACATTACTTCTGCCAGTAGATCTCTGACATCACTGCTGCCAGTAGACTCTGACATCACTGCTGCCAGTAGACTGACATTGCTGCTGCCAGTAGACTGATATTACTGCTGCCAGTAGAGCTCTGACATTGCTGCTGCCAGTAGACTCTGACATCACTGCTGCCAGTAGAGCTCTGACATCACTGCTGCCAGTAGACCGACATTGCTGCTGCCAGTAGACTGATATTACTGCTGCCAGTAGACTCTGACATTACTGCTGCCAGTAGAGCTCTGACATTACTGCTGCCAGTAGACTCTGACATTACTTCTGCCAGTAGATCTCTGACATCACTGCTGCCAGTAGACTCTGACATCACTGCTGCCAGTAGACTGACATTGCTGCTGCCAGTAGACTGATATTACTGCTGCCAGTAGAGCTCTGACATTGCTGCTGCCAGTAGACTCTGACATCACTGCTGCCAGTAGTCTCTGACATCACTGCTGCCAGTAGACTGACATTGCTGCTGCCAGTAGACTGATATTACTGCTGCCGGTAGAGCTCTGACATTGCTGCTGCCAGTAGACTCTGACATCCCTGCTGCCAGTAGACTGACATTGCTGCTGCCAGTAGACTGATATTACTGCTGCCAGTAGAGCTCTGACATTGCTGCTGCCAGTAGACTCTGACATCACTGCTGCCAGTAGAGCTCTGATATTACTTCTGCCAGTAGAGCTCTGACATCACTGCTGCCAGTAGTCTCTGACATCACTGCTGCCAGTAGACTCTGACATTACTGCTGCCAGTAGACTGACATTGCTGCTGCCAGTAGACTCTGATATTACTGCTTCCAGTAGAGCTCTGACATTGCTGCTGTCAGTAGACTCTGACATTACTGCTGCCAGTTAGAGCTCTGACATTACTGCTGCCAGTTAGAGCTCTGGCATTACTGCTGCCAGTAGAGCTCTGATATTACTGCTGCCAGTTAGAGCTCTGACATTACTGCTGCCAGTAGACTCTGACATCACTGCTGCCAGTAGAGCTCTGATATTACTGCTGCCAGTAGACTCTGACATTACTGCAGCCAGTTAGAGCTCTGACATTACTGCTGTCAGTAGACTCTGACATTACTGCTGCCAGTAGACTCTGACATCACTGCTGCCAGTTAGACCTCTGACATTGCTGCTGCCAGTTAGAGCTCTGACATTACTGCTGCCAGTTAGAGCTCTGACATTACTGCTGCCAGTTAGAGCTCTGACATTACTGCTGCCAGTAGACTCTGACATCACTGCTGCCAGTAGAGCTCTGATATTGCTGCTGCCAGTTAGAGCTCTTACATTACTGCTGCCAGTTAGAGCTCTGACATTACTGCTGCCAGTTAGAGCTCTGACATTACTGTTGCCAGTTAGAGCTCTGACATTACTGCTGCTAGTAGACTTTGACATCACTGCTGCCAGTAGAGCTCTGATATTGCTGCTGCCAGTTAGAGCTCTGACATTACTGCTGCCAGTTAGAGCTCTGACATTACTGCTGCCAGTTAGAGCTCTGACAGTACTTTATTTACCTCAAGCTATTGAATGTAGATGAGGTGGCAGCAGGCTTGGTGTCTGTCTTGGTGAAAATCCCTCTGAAAAAATGGATAAGATTATTCATTCACCTTTTATATTATTCACAATTAATGAATTTAATCCATTGTATATGCTGTTGCTCAAGTGATGCAATGGTGGAAGTCTGTTATACCTGATAAGGTATCCTGGAGATGGTGTTCTATATTTAGGAACAAGAACCAAAGGTCAGTTTATAATAAAGAGCATGTTTTGTTGTTTGTGTTTTGAGGTGTGTACCAGTGTGTAGTGTTGAGGTGTGTACCAGTGTGTAGTGTTGAGGTGGGTGTCAGTGTGTATTGTTGAGGTGGGTGTCAGTATGTAGTGTTGAGGTGGGTAGTGTTGAAGTGGGTGTCAATGTGTAGTGTTGAGGTGGGTGTGTAG